>NW_025741295.1:0-5202 GCF_021292245.1 Micropterus dolomieu
CCTGCTCAGTTAAACCCTCTCTTCCTTTGGCCCTCAGCTGTGACTTGACTGAGTTAAGAAAAGCCTCTTTGTCTGGAAAGAAACTTTCAACTTTTACCACTTTTACGTTCTTTGTTTTCTGTAGAAACAGTTTGATTTTCTCAACCCCATAAATCTGTTTATTCAGCTCTCCTGGTGTTATTTTGTTCAGTGAGACATCTAAACGGCCTTCCACACTGGAGTCATACTCCGCCATCGACTCCTTCACAGTCTGCTTCTGTTTGTCTGTGCTGACAGTAACCTTCTTTGCTTTTGAGCCTTTACTGTCGATTTCAGATTTTCTTTTCTGCCGAGTGATTGTCAGGCTGCTCTCCTCACCAACCATGTCTATATCTGCACTTCCTGCCAAAATCTCCTCTGGCCCAGCTGTCTTACTATTTTGCGTCTCATCCTCCTCCTCCTCCTCCTCCTCCTCCTCATTATTTTCAATATCAGCACCCACAGTCTCACAGCTCTGTTGAGACTCACCTGCCTCGTTTCCCTCATCACTGATGCTTTGACAGTTTGATGTGTCCTTTTCTCTGCAGCTAACCACAGTTTGATTTCCTCCCTCCATCTGTTCACCATCACCACTGTTGTCTCCACCTGTTTCCTCCTCCCTGTTCTTCATTTCAGCTCTGCCTCTTTGCTCCTTGTCACTTATTCCTCCCTTTTTTCCAGCTTCCTTCTGCCCTGATGTTCCCTCTCCAGCAGTCTGACCAGATTCAGTACCGGCAGGTTTTTCTGGACACACTCGGATCACATGACCCTCCTTTCCACAGCCGAAACACTTCATAACGTCTGACGTGGCAAACAGAACATCAATTTTCAGCCGAAAAGACAAGTTCAACTCTTCATTGCTGTTATTCAGGATCATGAATAACTGTCTCCTGTGAGACACCACATGCTGGAGCAAAGGAGACTTACACCCAGACAGGGCTTTTTTAATAGGGGACACTATTTTTCCCTGCCTGGAGAGTTCTCTCTCAGAGGCAGCGCTGGTACGAACGTTTCATTCACCACAATACCGCTTGTGATGGCGGCGTTAGCTTTTTCTACTTTGTCCACAAAGATCACCACCGCCCCGTTCATCCTGGCCGCAGATCTGACACTGAAGGCCCCGACAACCTCCGCCACCGCTAACGCACACTCCTCTACGGAGCAGCGAAAACCCGGACAGATCTTAAGTCCGTGTTTCCTCGTCAGCCTGGAGAACTCCAGGCTGCCCGACAACAAACAAACACACACACCTGACAACAACAACTAACCTTAGAACTACACACAGTAACACATTAAACCAACATGAAACACAGAAAAATTTAGAAAACACTCACTCATCTACTCAGAGAGAGAGAGAGAGGGAGAGAGAGAGGGGGGAGGGAGAGAGAGAGGGGGAGGGGGGGAGAGAGAGGGAGCAGCAGGTGACCCGCAACCACAGATCCAGACTCCACAGCTCCAGAGCCAGAAACACCTGCAGGAAGTGATAGGAGGAGAGAGGAGCTCAGTGCATCATGGGAAATCCCACAGCAGTCTAGGCCTATAGCAGCATAACTAAGGGATGGTTCAGGACTCACCTGAGCCAGCCCTAACTATAAGCTTTATCAAAGAGGAAAGTCTTAAGCCTACTCTTAAATGTGGAGATGGTGTCTGCCTCCTGAACCCAAACTGGAACCTGGTTCCACAGGAGAGGAGCTTGATAGCTGAACGCTCTGGCTCCTAGTCTACTTTTGGAGACTCTTTACTGTGACCAAGTTAGCATAGCATAGCCCAGATCGATCCGAACTCCATTCAGAAAACAAACATTTTAGAAGTTGTTGTGTTCTGTCCTGCTGACAGACCTGACAAAGCATGAATTCATATGTTTCACAAATCTGTATCATATTGTTAGTTACATAGTTATTTCAGCATCAGTTTGATCCGTTTATTGCTATTTAATCACAGCAAAAAGTTTACTTTGGGTTCATACAGCTGTAGTAATGGCGAGTTGTGTTTATTCGCATTATCGTTAACACTCAAGGGATGTCCAGGACTAAAACCCCCGCGAGGAAAACATTGCGTGGATTAAATTTGCGTTTAGTGTGAATGCACAGTTAAAGCAAAACTGAAATTTAAGTACAAACTGGATCATTAATTTATGAACACAAAACCTTCCATATGGTAAAAACCTGGACGCTCACATTTGGCCTCAGGTGAGAAAGCCGACAAGGGTCGATCAGATCTGGCCTCAGGTGACTCTAACGACCATAACAGCTGTTGTTACAGCAGCCAGGAGCCCTAACGACCCAAGTGGTCTCCATCACCATCACTTTGGTCTCTCTACCTTCAGTGGACAGACTTGTTTTGTCTGAATATGAAAAGTATCTCCAGGAACACGTCCGGAGGACAAAACAGACTCTGGTGAAGGAAACCCATTGTTGTGGTCCTGGGAATGCAAATGAATATGCAAAGTGTGACTAGCTGTCCCTTCTGAACCATCTCGTGCTGATGTGAGCTTATGTTACGCCCCAGCCTGAGGCAGCTCTGTGGGGCCGACAACACTGAACCAAACCAACCACAGAAAAACACAATCAAACTATATATAGAACTCATGCAGAGTGTGCTGCAGCTTTGAACTGGAGGTGTGCAGCATACTGCGGTTAAACCAGTTACATGACACTTCATTCACTTGAAAGTGGTCCGAGACCAAAAAAATATACTTCAAGGTGGACCAGAGAGCGTTGGTTTGGTCCACTAGAGTTTGAGTCCGGTGTTCATAACAACCCAAACAAACCGCACCACGGGGGTAAACACTCCAGGGTTCAGTTCAACCGGCTTAAACAAGAATGGTGTGAATGTCATGTGAACACACGAATGTAGTTTTGTAGCCGTCGTCCCAACCCTACTGAACAGACTGTTTCTGCTGCTCCCTGATAAAAGACACCTGCTGCTGATACCTTTTCAGAAAACTGGACTCTGATGGAAACTTGTTTTACCAAGCTAGATAAAAGGTCACTCCCTGGCAAACAGCTTTGGTTTAATATTTGATTTGATTACATTAATGTTTAAGTTGAGATTTACAAGAAATATTTTATTGCTACTGTGTAAAGGGAATAATACTGCTGGGAAAAAGCTCCTTATTTGCTTAAGTGTTTGCAAACCACATGTTATTGGACTTTTGTGTATATAGCATTACATTAAAATAAAAATTGCGCAATACACTACTTTAGAATTCATTATTCAATTTTACACGTAACAATGCGATTAATTGCAATAAAAAAATTTAATCGTTGCCCAGCACTGGTAATAAGACATTTCCACCATAAATTGGTGCGGGAAACGCAGAAATTGGAGCAGAAACCTTCTCCAGAATGCAGGACATTAAGTGTTTAATGCTCAGAATCTTCTGGGGGAGGACCCCATCCCCCCCACTTATTAAGTGCCCCATACAACAAAACAGCTGCTTCACACACAGTTTCTGGGAGGAACATTCACTTATTAGTTATACATAATTACTTTTCACATGGCTTTTTTGTTACCTGGGAAAGTAATTAATGTTGTTTGTCATTCAATTATGTGTTTTCTTTTCTTTTTTTTTTTTTTTTTACAATAATCAGGGCAAATAGCCAACATCTTTTTTGACGGGGGTCAGTAAGGGACCTGGATAATGGATAGGTGGCGCTGGCCCAAAAAAGGTTGAGAACCACTGAATTAGAGTAAAAGTTTCACCTCACATCTCAGGCACACCTGGCTTTGTGGAAAGGCTGGTGAGCTGCTGTGTGGAACCAATCCCAGCTGACATTGGGCGAAAGGCGGATGTCACCCTGGACAGGGTGACAATCATCACACGGCCGCACATATACAAACAACCCCTCCCAATCACATTCACACCTGAAGACAATTTAGAGTCACCAATTAACCTAGGCCGCATGTCTTTGGATGGTGGGAGGGAATCGGCGAATATACAGTCCGTGTGTGGTTCGTTTTTTCTTTATTTCATTTCAAAACAACCAAGACGGAAAACTGGAAAAAGGGTAAACAAAAAAAAACAGGACAAAGATACGACGATGACGACCAAGTTACATTTTAAACATCTGTTTTGTTATTTCCGTTTTTTTTAAATGGAAAAAACAATAAACAACTTTTTCTTTTATGTAGGGCCACATAGTAGCTCTTGAAATGGCCCCCCAGATGCTCAAGGCGGCCCCTGACCCTGGTTTTGCATTATTCACTGCAGCCTATTTTTATGTCCAACATGTCGTCTCTGTACTTCCTGGTTCCACCACCACAGGAAGAGTTAAAGCCATCAGCAGACTAAGACCCGGGCCAGTGCTGGTTCTCTCTGAGCCCTGTTTACATGTGCTCACATTCAGACCCACTGTCCCCATTAACAGTAGCTGAATGACTTCACTGATGCTTGTCATTCCTAACAGATACATCACTTTGGATAAAGGGATGAATTAACCGTTAGCAGCTCCTGTTACATGCAGGATTCTCAGGTTGTCTCTGGTTTCTAAGCTGATTTCTAGACGATGGTTCTGGATGGACATCAGAGATCATGATATCCTCAGGAAGTGGACATCTCACTGGAGGATTCAACACGTGTTTCATATCTGGAAGTTGAGATCTGAATGAGCTCTGACTTTGAAAAGGAGGAGAGATGTTTCTGAGACGATTCACCTCCTGCAGATCTCTGCCTCCCTCCAGCTCTGTGGCGCCCCCCTGAGGAGGCTTTAGTCTTTGTCCCACAGACCACTTCCAGTAGTTTAACATGTGGACCTGAATGATGAGTTGCCCCTGTACATCCTCACTGGACTGCCTCTGGTTTCAGGACACGTCAGTTTTCCTTCTTTAAGTGTTTCATTCAAACTCTTTTACAACATCAACATGGACAACAGAAAGAGGGACGGTTTGAGAAGTGTCAGGTTTGTGGTGCAGACTTCATTTTTCATCATCTTCTCTCCTACTTTGTTCATCGTGTTGCGACCTTTGGGAGGTTTCTAACCCCCAGGTTGGGAAAGCACTGGGAAACCTGCACATTACTTTCATAACATCTCATTCTGAATCCAAAGGCATCAATGTGGAGTTGATCCCCCTTTGCAGCTGTAAAAGCTTCCACTCTTCTGGAAGGCTTTCTAAAAGATGTTGGAGTTTGTCTGTGGGAGTTTCTGCTTGTTCATCCAGAGGAGCATTTGTAAGCTCTGATGT
>NW_025741296.1:0-1008 GCF_021292245.1 Micropterus dolomieu
CACAGTCATAGCGCCACCTGCTGGCAACAGGAAGTGACTTTTAACGAAGCAGCCCCCGCCGCACGTTTCACCTACGTGCACGAATTTTCTGTGGTACGTGTATCTTGTCCAGACGCACAAAAAAGTCTCTTGGAGCCATAGCCTAAACCCAACAGGAAGTCGGCCATTTTGAATTTTACGTCAAATTTTGGATGATTTACACACTTCGTACTTTAACGAACTCCTCCTAGGGATTTAGTCCGACCGACCTCAAATTTCTGCTGTGGCTTCTAAAGGCATTGAAGATGAAAAGTTGTGCTATCTGCGAGTTTTCGTCAATGGGCGTGTCCGTGGCGTGGCGTCAAAGATCAACTCTTCGCCATGACACAGGAAGTTGTCGTAACTTCAGTGTACATGCTCACATCTGGACCAAACTGTACATGTAGGATGAGAGTCCCGCCCTGAACACATGTTGTTAGATCCCGAGTCACCCCTGTTCAGGAGGTACTGGACCAGCTCTCCGTCTTAAAGGGTCCGATCCTCTAGGCCTATGGGTATTACCCTAGTAGGTATGACTGAGGACTGTTTAAGCTGGTGTCGAAGAGATTCGCCTGGCTTCTAACTGTCTTCTTCCGAACGCCTACCCTGCTTACTCTGAGATGTTCTTATTTGGCCATTTCATTTCCCCTTGCTGACCCTTCTCTCCCAATGACTCATAGTCATGATGTCTTCACCCAAACTTAGTGACCTTTTGCACAGTTATTTAACCTTTACCCTAATTCTCCGTACTTTAACCATATTATGTATTTTACAATCGGAAGATCAATTCAATTTATTAACCTTCAATATCAATGAGATATCCTGATTTTCAATCATCATATCATGTTTAATACCAAATATCTTTCTTTTAATTATTATTCAATATATTGCTTATAGCATTGTTAAGCTCTGTGTTTTGCAGATGGAAGTATGTTGCACTTCCCTTTTCTCACTCACTGTTGTTACTAAAGGGAGAAAGGCTCCAGTTTT
>NW_025741297.1:0-9124 GCF_021292245.1 Micropterus dolomieu
ATTAGTGTCCGTGTGATAGTGTCTGTGTGTTAGTGTGTTAGTGTCCGTCTCTTAGTGTCCGTGTGTTAGTGTGTTAGTGTCCGTGTGTTAGTGTCCGTCTCTTAGTGTCCGTGTGTTAGTGTGTTAGTGTCCGTCTCTTAGTGTCCGTCTCTTAGTGTCCGTGCGTTAGTGTCCGTGCGTTAGTGTGTTAGTGTCCGTGTGTTAGTGTGTTAGTGTCCGTGTGTTAGTGTCCGTGTCTTAGTGTGTTAGTGTCCGTGTCTTAGTGTCCGTGTGTTAGTGTCCGTGTGTTAGTGTCCGTGTGTTAGTGTCCGTGCGTTAGTGTCTGTGCGTTAGTGTCCGTCTCTTAGTGTCCGTGTCTTAGTGTGTTAGTGTCCGTGTGTTAGTGTCCGTGTGTTAGTGTCCGTGTGTTAGTGTCCGTGTGTTAGTGTCCGTGTGTTAGTGTCTGTGCGTTAGTGTCTGTGCGTTAGTGTCTGTGCGTTAGTGTCTGTGCGTTAGTGTCTGTGCATTAGTGTCTGTCTCTTAGTGTCCGTGTGTTAGTGTCTGTGTGTTAGTGTCCGTGTGTTAGTGTGTTAGTGTCTGTGTGTTAGTGTCCGTGTGTTAGTGTGTTAGTGTCCGTGTGTTAGTGTGTTAATGTTAGTGTGTTAATGTCCGTGTGTTAGTGTGTTAGTGTCCGTGTGTTAGTGTGTTAGTGTCCGTGTGTTAGTGTGTTAGTGTCCGTGTGTTAGTGTGTTAGTGTCCGTGTGTTAGTGTTCGAATGTCAGTGTGTTAGTGTGTTAGTGTCCGTGTATTAGTGTCTGTGCATTAGTGTCCGTGTGTTAGTGTGTTAGTGTCCGTGTGTTAGTGTGTTAGTGTCCGTGTGTTAGTGTCCGTGTATTAGTGTCCGTGTGTTAGTGTGTTAGTGTCCGTCTCTTAGTGTCCGTGTGTTAGTGTGTTAGTGTCCGTCTCTTAGTGTCCGTGTGTTAGTGTCCGTGTGTTAGTGTCCGTGTGTTAGTGTCCGAGTGTTAGTGTCCGAGTGTTAGTGTCCGTGTGTTAGTGTCCGTGTGTTAGTGTGTTAGTGTCCGTGTGTTAGTGTGTTAGTGTCCGTCTCTTAGTGTCCGAGTGTCCGAGTGTTAGTGTGTTAGTGTGTTAGTGTCCGTGTGTTAGTGTCCGTGCGTTAGTGTCCGTGCGTTAGTGTCCGTGCGTTAGTGTTAGTGTCCGTGCGTTAGTGTCCGTGCGTTAGTGTTAGTGTCCGTGCGTTAGTGTCCGTGCGTTAGTGTGTTAGTGTCCGTGTGTTAGTGTTCGAATGTCAGTGTGTTAGTGTGTTAGTGTCCGTGTATTAGTGTCTGTGCATTAGTGTCCGTGTGTTAGTGTGTTAGTGTCCGTGTGTTAGTGCGTTAGTGTCCGTGTGTTAGTGTCCGTGTATTAGTGTCCGTGTGTTAGTGTGTTAGTGTCCGTCTCTTAGTGTCCGTGTGTTAGTGTGTTAGTGTCCGTGTATTAGTGTGCGAGTGTTAGTGTCTGAGTGTCGAAGCATCCTTCAAGCTAAAGTAAAAGCTGCTTCAGCTGAAGTTTCACTTTTGAACAAGGAAGAAGTTCAGAGGACTTGCAGGGGTTTTCCAAGCCGCCAGACAGACAGACAGATTGTATCTGCTTCAACACAAACAGCTGGCCGTCACTACGACAGCTTGTTTCAGTCTCTTAGTCATGATCAGCTGATTTGAACTGTTTCATTTGATTCCTTGTCTAAGACCTGAGGAGGTGAACGACACCAGTGTGTTTTACCTGTGCAGCTTTCTAACCTCTGTGGTCAGCTCAGCACCAACGTGTCTTAAAACCAAAGACCACCAACAGCACCAAGAAATAATAATAAACTTTGACACAGGAATCGTAAAACACTGGCCAATAAAATAGCATTAAATAAAAGTTTACAATGGCAAGAGTTTAGTCATCGAACGCAGCAGCGTGTGAAAGATTCAGACGCTTTATAAGAAAGTTGTTGCCTGATGTCAGTATGCAGAGTGTTCTACAGTCTGGTGCTCAAACATGATCCACACCGGGACTCTGTAAACCCTGCATAGCATCTTTCAAAGTGATCAGAATTTAAAGAAAGGGAACAGAAGTGGATGTCGGCCTGAAGCGAGTCGTCCGGCCTAAAGACACGACGAGGAGTCAACGCCTCGACGTGTCTTTGTTCAAAAGATCTGTTTTTCAAACTCTGCTAATTCTTCTGCCCAATGCTGTTAACGTGATCATGGATCACTGAAATGAAAATAAAAGTTCTAACTTAACAAAAAGAAACAGGATGTAAAATGTTCAGTAAGTAAAATGTAGATCGGAGATCCGTTGGATAAAAAGAACAGCAGTTTTAGTAGCCGACTGGTTCGTCTTTAATCATCTTCCAGTTTCTTCAGCTCACAGCTCGGCAGACATTTCACCCAGATAGACACACATTTCTGTGTTTATCAGCTGGATGACTTTGGGGAAGAAGCTCCGTTGAGGTGTTCTGTCCTGCTGAGCCGTGAGCACCACCTGCCAGAGGTGGAGGGTCACCGTGATCTTGATGGCGTGCGTTGGGTGTGTCGGGACTCCAGTGGGGGAGATCTTTGATGCTAAGGTTGTAATTTTGTCCATTTTCTTTATGGTGTGCTCAGATGTGTTTCTATAGTGACTGATGGTCACCGGGTGTCTGGATTAAGGCTGCGTAAACCTGGACCAGCAGACCCTACCTGACTCTGGATGTAGACTCTCTTGCGCTTTTTGCATTTGATGGTTTGCGTTGAGGTCCCACTTCAGGTACCAAGGATCCTGAAGGAGTCCGTTATTGTGACTGGTTGGCTGTCTTTCATTTGTTCTGAGGTCGATGATCATTTCAGGAGTCGACTTTCCATTGGGGGGTCAGAACCGGGTCGTTGTCCCTGCACCAGCTGACTAACCTCTCAGCCTCCAGCCTGTAGGCGTCTTCATTGTCTTTCGAGATCGGCCCTATGATTGTGGTGTCATCTGCATAAGTCCTGCTGGAATTTGATGTTGTTCTGAAATCGCTGATGAAGAGGAAGAAGAGCAGCGGGGACTGAACCGTGTCCCTGTGGACCCCCATGCTGGTGGTGGGGAGTGGTGATGTTGAATCTGACAGCTTGGCTCCTGTCGTTTAAGAAACTCCAGGATCCGGAGGCACAGTGAGGTGTTGGTGTTCATGTCCTAGAGTTTCCTGAACAGCTGTATTAAAAGCAGAAGTGAAATCCCTGCAGAGATATATGTGGACTCCAGATGTTGGCGGGTGCAGTGCCAGGCTGACGGCATCATCTGTGGACCGGCATGATATGCAAATAGGGGGTCCATCAGGAGGGATGGGACTGATTTAATGGACTGTGTGCTCGCAGGCCTTCATAGCCACGTATGTCGGGGCCACAGGCCTGAGGCCACATACTTGTGCTGTTTTGGGAACGTGGATGACGGTGGGTTTTTTGCAGAGAGCTGGGACCTTTTGTTGGCTGGCTGAGGAGTTACAGATGTCCACCAAGGCTGGGGTTATTCTTGAAACGATATCACAGATTTAATAGGTATGCAGATCTGCGTTCACACCACGGAAAACGAAAAGGCCGGAAAAACCAGCCGAACGGAGCTCGTACTGGGGCTCTGGGCCGCCGTTCTTCAGGAGAGGCTGAATAATTGTTGTCGTTGTTACGAATGAGAGCAGCCGAGTGTGGCAGCTCCTTCCTCTCGGTCCGACCTCTCAGCTGTCTGTTGCAGCGCCCCCTGCTGGGCGGAGTCACTGAACACAGATCCAAGCACTTCAGAAGAACTTCCCTCTGTTTGTGTATCAGCTGTTGTGTGTTGACGGAAAACCCCTCTGCTGCTGAGAACTGAGACGGTTTCTGTTTCTGCTGAGAGCTCAGTCATGTTTTCAGTCAGTGTGACACCTCGGCGGTGTTTTAACCTCCTCTGGTCCTCAGATCCTGTCCTCTCAGCACCCATCTGTCAGATAATATCACTGCAGTCCCACAGTGTTAGTGAAACACACCCGGACTTACTGTGTGTACCGGCTCTCTTTGTGCGCCTCTCAGTTCTGATTGAATTCAGTTTAACTGTTTCCAGTTAACTGTGGATTATTGTAAACGCTGCTGTTCAGCGAATCATTCGGGTCTTTTATTTTGAAGTTTCAGGAAACCCGTCAGTTTTGTTGAAGTCACACACAGGAAGGTATGTGAGTGTAATTATGCAGTCAGTGGAAAAGCCCCTAGCATCCCCACAGCTGAGCCCTGACAGGAAGTGGTGTGTTTCTGAGTGAGTGAGTGAGTGAGTGTGTGTGTGTGTGTGTGTGTGTGTGTGTGTGTGTGTGCGTATCAGCTGATTGTGTGGTCAGGGCAAAGGGCAAAGGTCAAAGGTCACATATCTTTGTGTTTTGAAGGTAACTAACCTGCTCAAGTTTAATGGCAGGCAGGATTTTACACAGCAGACGTAGTGATGCAAGTAATACTGATAATATTAGTAATATTATTAATAATAGTAATAATGATAGTAGTAATGGCACTAATAATAATATTTGTGGCAGCGGGTGGTTTGGTCCCCTGACGCTCCAACACCTCGAGTCCAGCTTTTCTATTTTATGGGTTTAATAGCCTGATTTGAAGTGCTGAACCTGAGGGGGTCAGGGTTAGGGTTAGAGGAGTACTGTGAGGAGTCGGGGGGGTCAGTTGAAGTACAACAGAGTTTTTCCTGCAAAGAGAAAGTTTTGGTCCCCCCCCAAAGAGGTTTTAGCGAGCGCCAAAGGAAAATCACCAGCGCCAAAATGATCAGAATTTTTAAGTTTTAATAGCCATTAATCAAACGGCTTTTGAGCAAGCAGAACATAAACTTAAATATGACGTCTTGACTTCCAGCCGTCCCCTCTCCTCTCACCCACAGCGCTGTTCTTTTTCTTTTCACCTGCAGCAGCGCTGGATTTATAAATCAGTGCTGCGTTGTTTTAACTGCACCTGAACGCTCCGCTACGAGGCTCGTGCTTCTGGGAGAGATGACTTCCTGTTATTTCTCACAAGATATAAGCCGTTTGTGCTTCAAGCCTGTATTCACCGGTACTGTCACTTTGGCGTACCGGCCCCGGTCCTCTGCCCTCTCCAGATCAGGTTCTCTGGGCTCCACGTGACGCTCACCTGTTGCCGTTCTCTCAGCCTGCTGATCTCTGCGGGGCGATCGGGAGCCTTTCGTGCAGCCGTGTGCGCTAGCTGCTCGTCAGAGTCACTTTTCGTGACCTGACCAATCACAGCCTGGAGGAGGCGGGACATTAACAAAGGCTGAGGCGCTGCAGCAAACTTTAGAAATGCTGAACTCGTCGTTCTGTATGCACGGTTTTTATTTCTGACAAGTTAATTTGCATAAACAAATGAGAGTCTGACCACCATGTGGAGCGTTTTTCTTGCTCAATATCTGAAAACAACCCACAAAATGAAACAGCTGTTTTGTCCGACTGGAGTTAATATTGGGCTACTAACGGTGAGCTATGGTAGCCTGTATAATGAACATCAGCACTAATCAAACCTTCACCACAGGGCTGTAGGCTGATGTCAGAGAAAGGTTTTATTTAGTGATCTGTAGGCAGTTTATCCAAATCAAGTGTAACCTGTAAATATTTTATTATAACATCATACTTCACTTTTATACCTTCACTCCTCCCGGTTGTGGATATATGGTCACAAACGCATTACGTAAGGTGACTCACTGTACCGTACTGATCAGAGCATTTAGTGATTTGTAGTTAAATGATTGTTTAACATGTGACCTGACCAAGTATCAGTCATAGGCCACGCCCCCCTGCTGGCCTCCAGTGAGCATGTGGAGTGAGACGAGGCGTTCGCTGTCCTTCTGCTGTCAGAGGAACTTTTAGTTCAAACTGTTTATCTCATTGGCTCACGAACTCCCCCCTCCCCCCCACAGGTCATGTCAGCGGGGAGGAGTGCTGACGGGAGGGAGGTGCAGATTCCCCTCCAGCAGGTGGCGCCCTCCCTGGCCACGCCCCTCTCAGTGGTTCCACCCATCACACCGCCCTCTCACCGCCCAGCCAATCCCTGGCCCCCCAGCGACCCAAACGCTTCTCAAGGTAAACGCTTCAAACACTACATGGTCCTGCGATTGGCTGAGAGGTCCAATCAGCGCCTCCTCAGCACGTCTCACTGCAGAGCCTCAAACGTCCGGCAGACGCCGCTGTGATCTGACTGTAGTGAAGTGAATGTGTGTCTCTGTGTTCAGGTGTCCCTGCAGGTTTCCTGCCTCTTCACGGAGGATTCAGAGATCACTTTGTAGAAACTCCAGAAGCCAAATACTGCTGCGAGGCCTGCAGGCTGGTCCTGTGTCAGCCCCGCCAAACCGAGTGTGGACACCGCTTCTGTCAGAGCTGCATCCACGACATCCTCAGGTGAGACACCGTGTGAGAGACGGAGACAGGAAGTGGTTTCCAGGTGTGTGCTTACATTTACATTCATTTATTCATTTAGCTGCCGCTTTTATCCAAAGCGACTGCTATACATGTCAGAGGTCGCACGCCGCCAGAGGCAGGCGTCTTATCCACTGCACCTTCACACCTGCTGAGTCACCTTTCAGCTAAAAGAGTAATATCACACCCACATTCTGACGTCTTTGCTGCGTGCAGGTAGACCTGTGATGTTAGAACAGCTGTAGCAGGTGCGGTAGGTAGAGAACAACCTCCTAGACCCCACTCAGCTACCCCCCGTGCTGTTAGAGCAAACTCTGCTCCTGGTCCTGGACCTGCCACAGATCCTCCTCTCAAAGTGGGGGGGCGTCTCAGGCGGCTCCGTGCTGGCCCCGCCCTCTCCTCCCTCTGCACGAGGACGCCGGCGCTGTGATGCACCTGCCCGGCTTCTCCTAAGTCTGCTGCACCAAAGACGTGTTTGTCATCCCCCATCTGACAGGGGCCCCTCACAGACACCTGTCCATGATCTCAACACGGTGGTGGTGTCACCTGGAAAAGGGGCGGGGCCGAGGAGTGAGTGACCCTAGATTACGGCATTCTCTGCTAACAGGTTTGCCGTCAGACCTCTGCAGCTTAAGGAAGAGATGAAGTCCCAGGTGTGCAGGTGTTAACTCGCCCGGCTGCTGGGGCTGCTTGTGACGGTGAACGTGGTGGAACAGGCTGCAGTTCATCCTCTGACCAGCAGGTGTGTCTTCAGTTGAGTCGTAACTTTATGCCTTCTCTCCTCCTGCAGTCATCCAAACCCGGTATGTCCAGCTGACATGGAGCCTCTGTTCAAAGACAAGGTGGGCAGGAAGTGACATCGCAACAGTGATCGAGTTGTCGTGGGTTATCGGCTGATTATTGAAGCTCCTGTGTTTGTGTTTCAGATCTTCAGAGACGTTTGCTGCCATCGGGAGATCATGGCGCTGAAGGTTTACTGCCGCAGTGAAGCTAACGGCTGCCAGGAGCAGATGGGTCTGCAGCAGATACCCGTGAGTGCTAAAACACACATTCTGACAAGAGAACCCTGCTCTCCGATTGGCTGTAGGGAGTCTCGAACACCAGTTTAACCACCAGAGTTAATCCACGTACAGGTGATCTGAACTCGCTGCGTCTGTCTCTCACCTGTTTGTCTGCAGGACCACCTGAATGTGTGTCCGTTCTACGAGGTTCCCTGTCCGTTGGGTAAATGTAAAGAGCGAATGATGAGGAAAGAGATTCCCGACCACCTGAGCTGGAAATGTAAACACAGAGAAACCAGCTGCGAGTTCTGCATGACCAAGATGCCTCTGACCGACCTGCAGGTATCTTATGACATCACTGCTGACCGACCTGCAGAGGTCTGGGGACTAGTTAAAGGTCATGTTTGTCATGAAGTCTTAGCCAGGTGGAGCTTAAGGTACTTGGACCTCCCGTCAGGCTGGAGGTTCTCTGGTGTCCCAGAGACAGTTTGATTGGACACAGAGTGTCCCTGTGGTTCTTAGACTGCTTGTTTCTGCCTGACAGCTGAAGCCGAGTGTTTGTTTTGATGGTGAGACTGATACGGTTTCTGTCTCTCTTCAGAAACACAAAGAGACGGTGTGTCCGGCGTTTCCGGTGTCGTGTCCAAACCACTGCTCCTTCTCCTCTCTGCCCCGGAGTGAGGTACTGATCCGGTTTGTCTTCTGTCAGAGGACTGCGGTTGGCTTTGTCCTGCAGTTTGACAGCAGCAGTTAGTGTTGATCATACTGACCGGTCTGCTTCTGTTTCAGCTGTCCGCTCATCAGCACGATTGTCCCAAAGCTCAGGTGAGCTGTCAGTTCCACCGCTTCGGCTGCACCTTCAAGGTAACTCCTCCTCTTCTCAGTGCGACTGTCCCACTGTGTACTACATACAGTACTATAGTATATAGTACCACTGTGGACTGTATGTAGTATATACACTACTATAGTATATAGTACCACTGTGTACTGTATGTAGTATATACACTACTATAGTATATTGTACCACTGTGTACTGTATGTAGTATATACACTACTATAGTATATTGTACCACTGTGTACTGTATGTAGTATATACACTACTATAGTATATAGTACCACTGTGTACTGTATGTACTACATACAGTACTATAGTATATAGTACCACTGTGTACTGTATGTAGTATATACACTACTATAGTATATTGTACCACTGTGTACTGTATGTAGTATATACACTACTATAGTATATAGTACCACTGTGTACTGTATGTACTACATACACTACTATAGTATATAGTACCACTGTGTACTGTATGTAGTATATACACTACTATAGTATATAGTACCACTGTGTACTGTATGTAGTATATACACTACTATAGTATATAGTACCACTGTGTACTGTATGTAGTATATACACTACTATAGTATATAGTACCACTGTGTACTGTATGTAGTATATACACTACTATAGTATATAGTACCACTGTGTACTGTATGTAGTATATACACTACTATAGTATATAGTACCACTGTGTACTGTATGTAGTATATACACTACTATAGTATATAGTACCACTGTGTACTGTATGTAGTATATACACTACTATAGTATATAGTACCACTGTGTACTGTATGTAGTATATACACTACTATAGTATATAGTACCACTGTGTACTGTATGTAGTATATACACTACTATAGTATATTGTACCAC
>NW_025741298.1:0-2381 GCF_021292245.1 Micropterus dolomieu
GAGGCCTGTCCTGCTGAAAAACACCATGTTAGCAGATTTAGTGGAGGAACTGAAGAAGACTGGACTCCAAGCTGCTCCTGCTGATCACTGCTATGCTGGACCTGAAGATGTGGCCTGTGATGTCTGCACTGGGAGAAAACAGAAAGCCCTCAAGTCCTGTCTGATCTGTCTGGCCTCTTACTGTGAGAAACACCTGCAGCCTCATTATGATGTGGCTCCGTTAAAGAAACACAAGCTGGTGGAGCCCTCCAAGAAGCTCCAGGAGAACATCTGCTCTCGTCACGATGAGGTGATGAAGATGTTCTGCCGTACTGATCAGCAGAGTATCTGTTATCTCTGCTCTGTGGATGAACATAAAGGCCACGACACAGTCTCAGCTGCAGCAGAAAGGACCGAGAGGCAGAGAGAGCTCGAGGTGAGTCGACAAAACATCCAGCAGAGAATCCATGACAGACAGAAAGATGTGAAGGTGCTTCAGCAGGAGGTGGAGGCTATCAATGGCTCTGCTGATAAAGCAGCGGAGGACAGTGAGAAGATCTTCACCGAGCTGATCCGTCTGATGGAGAAAAGAAGGTCTGATGTGAAGCGGCAGCTCAGATCCCAGCAGGACACTGAAGTGAGTCGAGTCAAAGAGCTTCAGGAGAAGCTGGAGCAGGAGATCACTGAGCTGAAGAGGAAAGACGCTGAGCTGAAGCAGCTCTCACACACAGAGGATCACACCCAGTTTCTACACAACTACCCCTCACTGTCAGCACTCAGTGAATCTACAGACTCATCCAGCATCAAGATCCATCCTCTGCGCTACTTTGAGGATGTGACAGCGGCTGTGTCAGAAGTCAGAGACAAACTACAGGACGTTCTGACAAACATCTTAAAGACAGTGACTGATGTGGATGTTTTACTGTCAGAACCAGAACCAGAGCCCAAGACCAGAGCTGACTTCTTAAAATATTCACGTGAAATCACTCTGGATCCAAAAACAGCAAACACACTGCTGTTATTATCTGAGGGGAACAGAAAAGTAACAGTAGAAGAAGAAGAAGAAGAAGAAGAAGAAGAACAGTCTTATTCTCGTCACCCAGACAGATTCACTACATGTCTTCAGGTCCTGAGTAGAGAGAGTCTGACTGGACGTTGTTACTGGGAGGTGGAGTGGAGAGGGAAAGGAGTTCATGTAGCAGTCGCCTACAAGAACATCAGCAGAGCAGGAAGCTGGACTGAATGTGAATTTGGAGGAAATTACAAATCTTGGGCGTTATATTGTCAGAATACAAGTTATAACTTTTGGTTCAACAATGTCCACACCTCTGTCTCAGGTCCTCGGTCCTCCAGAGTAGGAGTGTACCTGGATCACAGAGCAGGTATTCTGTCCTTCTACAGCATCTCTGAAACCATGACTCTCCTCCACAGAGTCCAGACCACATTCACTCAGCCTCTCTGTGCTGGACTTGGGTTTTATTACTGTTCTTCTGGAGACACTGCTGAGTTCTGTAAAGTCAAATAGTCAGAAGTCATTTCAGGGACAGTGGGTTAAATTCTGTGTTTTCTGTGTTTTTTCCGTGTTTGTTGCTGAGAGCTGATTGTTGTGGCCTTGACCTGTCAATCAAACATTGTGGGCGGTACTTTGAGGTCTTCTCATTAGTTGCTGTGTAAATGTTTCAGCTTCTTTAGGCGGCGCTCCTTCCTGTGTCTGTTTAGCCATGGAGGCTATCACTGCTCAGGATGACTTTTGTTTACCTGAACTGACTTTTCTCTGCATGAAAGTGGAAACTTGTCTGAGCTCTAAATGTTTGTTGAATATTTGGATTGATGTATTTGTATGTTGTTGTTTCTCTTCCACTGCATGGGTCTGAAGAGAGAAAGCAGCAGACCTTCCTTTATCTCAGAGATTTTGTTCTCACTCTGGAAAGAAATCTAGAATTACATTCACATTTATTTATTTGGCAGACCAAATGTTGTTGTTGTTGTTGTCCGAAGAGACGTACAAATGAGGGACTGTGAGGTATTTTAAAGTCTAATTCTCCTGATCAGAATCAATAAGGAGCTCATTCTTTTCTTTGACAGCTGAGATTCTGCTCAAACACACTGATTGTGTGGATGAAGTGAATCTGTGCATGAAATCATTGAACAAGAGTCATTTAACAGACTTTCCTGATGGGATGTGTGAACAAACTGAAGGTTTACATGATGAATAAACAAACATGAACCAAGTCTTTTCTTCTCGTCTTCATTCTAGGGTTTCATACAGAGCTGATGGAGAACATGTGAAACTAATCTGAGAGTAGAACTGAGGCAGTTTTCCTCCTGAAACACCACAAAGTACAGAGTTCATGTTTAGAGCAGAAGAGCGTTTGTCAGTCAGTCTCTGTCCTTTCAGCTTT
>NW_025741299.1:0-914 GCF_021292245.1 Micropterus dolomieu
CTAATCCTCAGTGTCTCCGTGCATGGAAAACGAAAGCCTGAGTACAAATCTAAGGTCCAAGGGGTGTAATCTATCACGGGCCAGCCTGGTCGTTAGCCTGGTCGCTAGCCTGGTCGCTAGCCTAATCCTCAGTGTCTCCGTGCGTGGAAAACGAAAGCCTGAGTACAAATCTAAGGTCCAAGGGGTGTAATCTATCACGGGCCAGCCTGGTCGTTAGCCTGGTCGTTAGCCTGGTCGCTAGCCTGGTCGCTAGCCTGGTCGCTGGCCTAATCCTCAGTGTCTCCGTGCATGGAAAACGAAAGCCTGAGTACAAATCTGAGGTCCAAGGGGTGTAATCTATCACGGGCTAGCCTGGTCGCTAGCCTGGTCGCTAGCCTGGTCGCTAGCCTGGTCGCTAGCCTAATCCTCAGTGTCTCCGTGCATGGAAAACGAAAGCCTGAGTACAAATCTAAGGTCCAAGGGGTGTAATCTATCACGGGCCACTAGCCTGGTCGTTAGCCTGGTCGCTAGCCTTGTCGCTAGCCTGGTCGCTAGCCTGGTCGCTAGCCTGGTCGTTAGACTGGTCGCTAGCCTAATCCTCAGTGTCTCCGTGCGTGGAAAACAAAAGCCTGAGTACAAATCTAAGGTCCAAGGGGTGTAATCTATCACGGGCCAGCCTGGTCGTTAGCCTGGTCGCTAGCCTGGTCGCTAGCCTGGGCTCTAGCCTAATCCTCAGTGTCTCCGTGCATGGAAAACGAAAGCCTGAGTACAAATCTAAGGTCCAAGGGGTGTAATCTATCACGGGCCAGCCTGGTCGTTAGCCTGGTCGCTAGCCTGGTCGCTAGCCTGGTCGCTAGCCTGGTCGCTAGCCTGGTCGTTAGACTGGTCGCTAGCCTAATCCTCAGTGTCTCCGTGCGTGGAAAACAAAAGCCTGA
>NW_025741300.1:0-1080 GCF_021292245.1 Micropterus dolomieu
CTAAAGTTGACAAAAACTCTGCAAATTCAGATAAAAATTCAGAATTCGGGCGAGGTGCTCGGTACACTATAACGAAGAGAATTGGTTGCAGGGATTTCCAACTTGGGTGCGAAAGACCAAGAACAAGGCTTTCAAATGAGTTATAGTTTAGTTTAGGTTTAGAGCTGATTAGTAGGCTAGAGTCAAAGATAGCTGCAACTCCACCTCCTCGGCCTGTGCCTCGAGGAATGTGAGTATTAATATGACTGGGAGGGGTGGATTCATTTAGGCTAACATATTCTCCATCACCCAGCCAGGTTTCAGTAAGACAAAATAGATCAATATCATAATCTGATATTAGTTCATTTACTAGTACAGCTTTAGAAGAGAGTGATCTGATGTTTAAGAGTCCACATTTAACTCTCCTATTCGTTTGCACTATTGCTCTTGTGGTTTTAATTTTTATGAGGTTTTTATGCACAGCTCCTCTTCTGTTCTTCTTCTACCTTTTTAAATAATTTCGATGGTCGGGGGGCAGACACCGTCACTATAGGGTTTTCACTAAGTAACTCCTGAAATGGAGGAGCAGAGAAGTGTGTTAGACTGCGACTCTGCGTAAGGGTTTTGGGTGGGTAACTGCTGAATTAGAAGGGCAGAGAAGTGTGTTAAACTGCAACTCTGCCTCCTGGTCTCAACTCTGGGTTGTCATGGATTTGGTCCACTAATAAACTTGGCCAGATTTCTAGAAATGAGAGCTGCTCCTTCCCAAGTGGGATGGATGCCGTCTCTCCGGATCAGACCAGGTCTTCCCCAGAAAGTCTGCCAATGATCTACAAAGCCCACATCGTTTGCTGGACACCACCTCGACAACCAGCGGCAGAATGACGACATGCCGCCCGCTCTGGCCCCAGGGATGCACTTAACTATGGCCGCTGGCTTCGCTAACTTCACGTTTCTCAAAATGGAGCTGCCAATGATCAGAGTTGGTTTCTCAGCGGGTGTGTCGCTGAGTGGGGAAAATCTGTTAGAAACGTGAACAGGTTGATGGTGCCCCGTGGACTTTGAATGCTTACAACTATTCCTCCTTCGGACAGTCACCCA
>NW_025741301.1:0-997 GCF_021292245.1 Micropterus dolomieu
CTTAAAAGAGTTCACTGACTCAGCCGACCTGATTTCCTCGGGCAGGCTGATCCAGAGCCTCGGGGCCCTGACAGCAAACGCTCTGTCCCCTTTAGTTTTCAGTCGAGACTCTGGAACAGACAACAGACCTCTGCCCGAGGATCTCAAGGTACGTGCTGGTGCGTATGGGACTAAAAGGTCAGAAATATAACAAGGTGAGAGGCCATGAAGAGCTTTAAAAGTGATCAATAGAATTTTAAAGTCAATTCTAAAACATACTGGGAGCCAGTGTAATGAAGCTAAAATAGGAGTAATGTGGTCATATTTCTTTGTTCTGGTTAAAAGCCTGGCAGCTGAGTTCTGGACAGTCTGGAGTCGATCAATAGATTTTTGGGTTAAACAGGTGAAAAGGCTGATAATAATCCAGGCGTGATGAGATGAAGGCGTGTAAAAGTTGTCCTATATCTAGTATAGTCTAAGTTGATAAAAACATGATTGAACAAGCTTTGTGGTGTGCTGCTCGAAATTTAAATTACTATCAAACCGGACACCAAGGTTCTTTGCCACAGGCTTAATGTGATTTACTAGGGAACCAGCAGATGGCAGTATTTGTTTTGCCATCTGCTGAGACCCGATGACCAGGATTTCTGTTTTGTCTGAGTTCAGCTGGAGGAAATTATTTGACATCCATTTTTTAACTTCACAAAGGCAGTTGTTAAGTGAACTCAGCATTCCAGCATCTGTGGATCTGACGGGCAAGTATATTTGTGTGTCATCAGCATAAATATGAAAAGAAATGCCATGTTTATGGATAATATGTCCAAGGGGAAGCAGATACAAGGAAAACAAAATGGGTCCTAAGACCGACCCCTGAGGCACACCATATTTAACTGGACAGAACGAGGATACACAAAACTTCGTATTTGACAGGTAGGATGAAAACCATTCTAGGGCAGTACCAGAGATCCCCACCCAGTGCCTCAGTCTGTCTAACATGATGTTGTGATCAATGGTGTCA
>NW_025741301.1:1017-2818 GCF_021292245.1 Micropterus dolomieu
GGCACACCATATTTAACTGGACAGAACGAGGAGACATAGTTGTTTACAGACATGCAAAACTTCCTATTTGACAGGTAGGATGAAAACCATTCTAGGGCAGTACCAGAGATCCCCACCCAGTGCCTCAGTCTTTCTAACATGATGTTGTGATCAATGGTGTCAAAAGCAGCGCTAAGGTCCAGGAGTACCAGGACTGAGCACATACCTTCATCAGCAGAAATTAAAAGGTCATTGGTGACTTTAAGCAGGGCAGTCTCAGTGCTGTGGTACTTCCTAAAACCAGACTGAAACTTTTCAAATATTGTTATTTTCCAGTACAGTGAGCAGCTGTTTGGACACAATTCTTGACTTAGTCAGCACTTCTTACTAGATATGATCAATCTGTCTTTATTAACAGGCTATGTACCACAGTACTTTAAAGTAGCTGTAATTAAACCGCTTCTTCTTCTCTAACCTATATCATGTTCAGTACTTGTGGCATTGGAAACACACTGTCAAACAAAAAGAAGATGCCACAGCATGGATGTAACCTGCTAGAGGGAAGAAAATGAACTGAATACATGGGCCAGCAGTTATACCAGTTTCCAGGTCAGAGCAATCAGCTGACGACCCTCCTAAGTCAGCCAACTTTCCGCTAAGGTTGGCAGGACAACCTCCAAACAATGGGAGGGGCGTCATATCCCCCATCTTAAGAACAAGGTTCCACCTTGACATCTGAAAACAGAATATACCAAAGGCAAAACAAAAATACATTAAATTTTAACTTTGGCCATTTATAAGGGTCCCCATCATTAGAATGGCTATAAACACAGACATGCTGCCATTAGTGACATAACCTTTACACTTTAATCTTACCATATCCACAATCCCCCACCCAGCAACTTTGGGTCCAGGGAAGCAATTTAAGGATGAGAAACTGGTGAATAAGCAAGTAAATAGTCACATGATACAACTAGTGCTTATCAGTGCATAGAGAGGTTCTAAATGCTCTAAAGATCTAAAGAGTGCAAATATAGTACCTACCACAAATTGCAGATGGTTTTGACGGAACACAGAAAAGTGAGGAATATTGAAGTAGTAGGAAGTGGGAAGTTGAGGTTGAAGCCCTAACCCAAAGTTCACATCAGAATGAGCACCCAAAAAGCTCATCTCAAATGAACAAGTAGGCCTTCTGCTAGACATAACATACCAAAATTCCAGCAACGAAATGCACACAAAACTGGAATTACCATGCAAGCGCTAAACCAAAGCAGCACACCAAAGTTTCCTCCAAAGGCCACTTGCCAACCAAGTCGTCCCAAGAAGCACAACAGAAGGAAACAAAGAAAAATGAAACTCATACTAACCAAATAAAGCATGAGCTATAGCACTTAATGTATGTTACCAAAGCTAGCTGGTCAACCCACCAAGACGCAGATGCTAAAGCAGATGGATAACAATTCCCCACTGCCAATATTATAGTTCCTCATCAACCAGACCAAACATCATAAACCCAAGCATTTCAAGACATACAAGGTTTTAAAGCAATTCAGCAGTCCAGCACACCCTGATCAACCATAGTATTTCTAAGATTACAAACTCAAAGACTAAAACCCTATTACAGAAACATGTACCATGGGAAAGTCATAGCAAATAGAGCCCAAGCACCCCAGCTCTAGTCCTACTAATTCCATTTACTAACTAGCTTCACCCTAGTCTTGAGACAGATACTGGTTGTGGGTACTTATGCACTGATTTCGCCGGTACCGAAAAGCAACCAAGGAAATGCTCCCAAGATGTTCTCTTTAACCATGTTCTCCTT
>NW_025741302.1:0-2202 GCF_021292245.1 Micropterus dolomieu
CTCACCTGTCTCTGTCTCACCTGTCTCTGTCTCATCTGTCTCTCTCTCACGTGTCTGTACCTCACCTCTCTCTGTCTCACCTGTCTGTACCTCACCTGTCTCTTTCTCACCTGTCTCTGTACCTCACCTGTTCTCTTTCTCACCTGTCTCTGTACCTCATCTGTCTCTGTCTCACCTGTCTCTGTCTCACCTGTCTGTACCTCACCTGTCTCTGTACCTCACCTGTTCTCTTTCTCACCTGTCTCTGTACCTCACCTGTCTCTGTCTCATCTGTCTCTGCCTCACCTGTCTCTGTCTCACCTGTCTCTGCCTCACCTGTCTCTACCTCACCTGTTCTCTTTCTCACCTGTCTCTGCACCTCACCTGTCTCTGTCTCACCTGTCTCTGTCTCACGTGTCTGTACCTCACCTCTCTCTGTCTCACCTGTCTGTACCTCACCTGTCTCTTTCTCACCTGTCTCTGTCTCACCTGTCTCTGCCTCACCTGTCTGTCTCACCTCTCTCTGTCTCACCTGTCTGTGCCTCACCTGTCTGTACCTCACCTGTCTCTTTCTCACCTGTCTCTGTACCTCACCTGTCTCTGTCTCATCTGTCTCTGCCTCATCTGTCTCTGTCTCACCTGTCTCTGTTTCACCTGTCTGTACCTCACCTGTCTCTGTACCTCACCTGTTCTCTTTCTCACCTGTCTCTGTACCTCACCTGTCTCTGTCTCATCTGTCTCTGCCTCATCTGTCTCTGTCTCACCTGTCTCTGTCTCACCTGTCTGTACCTCACCTGTCTCTGTACCTCACCTGTTCTCTTTCTCACCTGTCTCTGTACCTCACCTGTCTCTGTCTCATCTGTCTCTGCCTCATCTGTCTCTGTCTCACCTGTCTCTGCCTCACCTGTCTCTGTACCTCACCTGTTCTCTTTCTCACCTGTCTCTGCACCTCACCTGTCTCTGTCTCACCTGTCTCTGTCTCACCTGTCTCTGTCTCATCTGTCTCTCTCTCACGTGTCTGTACCTCACCTCTCTCTGTCTCACCTGTCTGTACCTCACCTGTCTCTTTCTCACCTGTCTCTGTACCTCACCTGTTCTCTTTCTCACCTGTCTCTGTACCTCACCTATCTCTGTCTCATCTGTCTCTGCCTTACCTGTCTCTGTCTCACCTGTCTGTACCTCATCTGTCTGTGCCTCACCTGTCTGTACCACCTGTCTCTGTCTCACCTGTCTGTACCTCACTTCTCTCTGTCTCACCTGTCTGTACCTCACCTGTCTCTGTACCTCACCTGTTCTCTTTCTCACCTGTCTCTGCACCTCACCTGTCTCTGTCTCACCTGTCTCTGTCTCACCTGTGTCTGTCTCATCTGTCTCTGCCTCACCTGTCTCTGTCTCACCTGTCTCTGTACCTCACCTGTCTCTGTCTCATCTGTCTCTGCCTCACCTGTCTCTTTCTCACCTGTCTTTGTACCTCACCTGCTCTCTTTCTCACCTGTCTCTGTACCTCACCTATCTCTGTCTCATCTGTCTCTGCCTTACCTGTCTCTGTCTCACCTGTCTGTACCTCATCTGTCTGTGCCTCACCTGTCTGTACCACCTGTCTCTGTCTCACCTGTCTGTACCTCACTTCTCTCTGTCTCACCTGTCTGTACCTCACCTGTCTCTGTACCTCACCTGTTCTCTTTCTCACCTGTCTCTGCACCTCACCTGTCTCTGTCTCACCTGTCTCTGTCTCACCTGTGTCTGTCTCATCTGTCTCTGCCTCACCTGTCTCTGTCTCACCTGTCTCTGTACCTCACCTGTCTCTGTCTCATCTGTCTCTGCCTCACCTGTCTCTTTCTCACCTGTCTTTGTACCTCACCTGCTCTCTTTCTCACCTGTCTCTGTACCTCACCTATCTCTGTCTCATCTGTCTCTGCCTTACCTGTCTCTGTCTCACCTGTCTGTACCTCATCTGTCTGTGCCTCACCTGTCTGTACCACCTGTCTCTGTCTCACCTGTCTGTACCTCACTTCTCTCTGTCTCACCTGTCTGTACCTCACCTGTCTCTGTCTCACCTGTCTGTACCTCATCTGTCTGTACCTCACCTGTCTCTGTCTCACCTGTCTCTGCCTTACCTGTCTCTGTCTCATCTGTCTGTACCTCATCTGTCTGTACCTCACCTCTCTCTGTCTCACCTGTCTGTGCCTCACCTGTCTGTACCACCTGTCTCTGTCTCACCTG
>NW_025741303.1:0-867 GCF_021292245.1 Micropterus dolomieu
CGGTCAGGACGGGTGAGACACGTCAGGACAGGTGAGAGACGGTTAGGATAGGTGAGACAGATGGTTAGGGCAGGTGAGAGACAGTCAGGACAGGTGAGAGACGGTTAGGATAGGTGAGACAGACGGTTAGGACAGGTAAGAGACAGTCAGGACAGGTGAGAGAAAGTTAGGATAGGTGAGACAGATGGTTAGGGCAGGTGAGAGATGGTTAGGATAGGTGAGACAGATGGTTAGGACAGGTGAGAGATGGTTAGGATAGGTGAGACAGATGGTTAGGACAGGTGAGAGATGGTTAGGACAGGTGAGACAGATGGTTAGGACAGGTGAGAGACGGTTAGGATAGGTGAGACAGATGGTTAGGACAGGTGAGAGATGGTTAGGATAGGTGAGAAAGATGGTTAGGGCAGGTGAGAGACGGTGAGAGACGGTGAGAGACGGTCAGGACGGGTGAGACACGTCAGGATGGGTGAGAGACGGTCAGGACAGGTGAGACAGACGGTTAGGGCAGGTGAGAGACGGTTAGGATAGGTGAGACAGACGGTTAGGACAGGTGAGAGACAGTCAGGACAGGTGAGAGACGGTTAGGATAGGTGAGACAGACGGTTAGGACAGGTGAGAGATGGTTAGGATAGGTGAGACAGATGGTTAGGGCAGGTGAGAGACAGTCAGGACAGGTGAGAGACGGTTAGGATAGGTGAGACAGATGGTTAGGACAGGTGAGAGACGGTTAGGATAGGTGAGACAGACGGTTAGGACAGGTGAGAGACATTTAGGATAGGTGAGACAGACGGTTAGGACAGGTGAGAGACAGTCAGGACAGGTGAGAGACATTTAGGATAGGTGAGACAGATGGTTAGGACAGGTGAG
>NW_025741304.1:0-4556 GCF_021292245.1 Micropterus dolomieu
GATTCATTAAGGCAGTGACAGACTCATTCTGCAAAGATGAACAAATATTATAATATATCCATGTAATCATAGAATGCCCAAAAAGTCCAATTCTCAGAATTTTGTACATGAGGTCCAATTTTTTTAAACCTCAAGTTCTCTTCAAGTTCCTAGTGACAGGCTTGTTGTTTACTGCAGCAGTGTTTCCATTTGATGTAATGTAGGTAGGATGTAGGTAGGAGGAGGGACACAATAACCTTTCAGAGCGGGCATTAATAGTGGAAAACTAGAATAGCATCACTAACATTCATTTTGGACAAATAAAAGGGCAACATACATGCAAGATATGTATAATATAATATATATAATATAAATATAATGAATGTAAACAAACAATGCATGGTCCACAAATAAAATTACTTCTCCTGAATATGTAAGAGATACCTTTATCTCTGCTGATTGGTTAGGAAGAGGGGCTTGGTGGCTGGGTACAGGCTTAGTGGCCTGTATAGCATCTTTGACAGTTTGTGTGATAGTATCTGCCAGCCCTACAATCAAATTAATAGAAGAAATGAACATATCTTCAAAATTGCCAATTGCCAGTTGTGTTTTTTTGCTTTATTATTATCATTATCATTGTCAGAATATTATCATTGATAAAGGTTAAAGGTTTCCGCAAGGAGTCTCTTCTTCTTACCTTCTTGCAGTTGAAGATTCAATCTTCTCAACCGCCTGATCTCCTTTTCCTTGTCTTTTACTCTTAGTTTGAGCTCCTCTATCATGTCATCCTTGTCGTCTGTCTATCATGACAGAGAGAGGAGTGAGTGCACAGGAAAGAAAGAGAAAATTGAGAAAGAAGGAATGGAGATCTTTGGCAGTATCTTGGGACATGATAGAAGCCCCAAATTACAGCAAAATGGGGTACTGAACACTTTGAGGATAGAAAATGTTCTGCATGCTGATGGAAAACAATAATTTCACGTAATAAATGTTAAATCTGCCATGATTTGCTAGTAAGCCACAGCATGACTAAGCCTCTCACAACAATCAGTCAGGGGGCTGTGGCCTATTTTACACACTGTCTCTATCGACTACTACAACAAACCCTTAGTTATACTTCTTATAATTTGAACAAAGTGATTACCTTTGGCCGTTTTGGAGTCCTGCATGGATCATCCTCTATCTGAAAAACAAGTGTGTGGGGAAAGGAAGTACATTGTCAGAATTAATGAAGATGAGTCTAAAAATAAAATAGTATTTGCTCAAAAATGTTTGAAGTTTTTTACTCAGATGTGTTAAAACAAAATTATAAAATAATGAAATTGGCGTAATCGATTACAAGAACACATTGACTTGCATAATGTGCATTGTTGCGTTGCTGCACCATGTCATAGCAGGGATTCCCCCGGAGAACAAGCTGCAGCTAAAAAAGTATTTTAGTCAAGACCCAAAATGATGGTCTATTAGCAAAAGATTGAATTACTGAGACATATTTTTGCCATTTATTTTGGATAAAATAATTGTTATATTCTCGAGTAGTAAATAATTGTCTTTATAAGTCATTAATCAATAGATTAATTGATTTGAAAAATAATCGTTAGGTGCCCTATTGCCATATACAACAAACACTAAACAATCTTCAGTCAATTATGTCTTAATTGAAGCAACTAAAATAATTAAAATGGGTCACTGAAATGAAAGTAACAAGATGAACATGTGTTTGGACGGCATATCGTACCTTCTGGTATTGAGGAGTCTCATCCTCATCATCAGAGTGACTATTTTCCTCAGTGTCTTTTGTAGCCTAACAGGGAGAGGGGAAGAAATAAGAGAACGGCAAATACTTAGACATGATTTCAGTGCCTGCAATCAGCAAACACATTCAAATCAAAAGCATTCAATTCAGAACTTGGAGTGCACAGGACAATTATCTTGAAATTTCTATATTAACACCATGACTACTTTGTAATAATTACATTAAATATTAGATTTGACTACTTTAGGGGCAACATCTCTAAATAATAGTGTGAGACAACTTACCTTTGGCTTTGATGGAGTCCACATTTTGTGTGTCTCTATCCACTGACACTCTTCCCTTCTTATTGCACCAAGGCTCTCTGTTTTACAATGAAGCAAATGCACATTAATTATATAACAAGTTTTTAGCAGTAATTTAACACCTGGCCAATCAAGTCTTCTCTATCCTAAATTGTATTAATTTATCTAAATCTTATCTCACAGTCAATTTCAATTCAAATTAGCTTTATTGGCATGAGGTACACATTCATGCCAATAAAGTCACAGTCCAGTCACCCTCTGGATTCGTCGACTGACAACTGGCGTGTTGTCATTATTATCGCGTTGATAACTGAGCTGTGATTGGCGCATTGCATGCAGGGAGTAGTCGTTTTTAACATGGCAAAAGCAATGAAAAAACGACACGGTTTTCTTAAGTGAGTTAACTACAAATTCTGCTGATATGGATGTGGATATCCGCCACCTGTGCAAGGAGTTATTGTTCAAGTTCGCATTAATTTATTTTTAATTAAGGTCGCACTGTAGAGCCGTGAACACGCCGATAGAGAAGTGGACCTGCTCTGTTGGTGTACTTTTTGTTGGATGGACATTTACATTGGGAAAATGACTTGACCAGTAAGTTAACGTTATTCTAATTTATATTAGATATACAAGGTAAGGTATAGCCATTTTGTGTGTTTGAGAAATTAATCTTAAAACTGGAATTTTAGCTGTGGTTATAACTTATTAACGTTACATGCCGAAATTATTAAACACCATAACGTTAACGTTAAGTTACCGGTTAACTTAGTAACGTTAATGTAGTTTCGTGTCTCAGCTCCCCCTGTATTTTGTTGAATTTAGAACCCAATTTCCAGATTTTTGAATGTAAGTTATTTTAGATTCTGTTGAAAGCTGTGAGGAGGCGTTAGCCAAAACAATGAATCAGAAAACATGTTAACTGAACTGTAACGTTAACTTAACAGTAAAACGTAACGTTAGCTTTTGGTACTGTAAGTTAATACTGCAAGCTATGGTCCTACTTGTATTGTAACGTAATTATGCACTTAACGTTAACGTTAGCGCTAACTTTATAGGCAATATTGCTAAAGTTAGCTAACGTTACCCAAAATAAGACATGCAACATACAAATCACTAACGTTAACGTTACGTTAATATAAGGTTAAGTTGATTGATTCAAGCTAGGTGTGCTATTTATCATCAATATTCTGCTATTGTTAACTTAACATTACATAATATTCATAATTGATTCACTTACCTTTCACACTGAGTATCTGAGCCGGAAAAGCTTTCCAGCCAGATTTAGGCGGCTTTACTCCAAGCGCCCCATGTTCCACCAGGCCAATCCTCTTGGGGTCTTTTAACATTTTTTTATCCTTAACATATTTGTCTAAGCCCACACTCACTTGGTTTTCTTTTACCCATTTAATAAGCACATACATTTTGGTTCTGTGCTAAAATGTTTCTGTTCTTACCCTAACGCCAATGGCCCTGGTCTAACGTTTAGGTTACTTAGCAACAGAAAGGACCGCGAATCAGAGCCAATCAGAGCCAGTCAGATTTTCAAATCATAATAAGATAGATCCACCCGCATCACTTTGAGGTTCTGTTTGGCGCCCACAGTCTCAAGGAAAGGATAGATTTTGTAACGTTAGGCCTTTTAAAATGGAGCCTTCTTGTAAGAAAAGGAAGATCATGTACAGAAGATATTTGCGGGATGACAAAGAGCCCATACCCAGGACAACAAAATATCGAATGGAAAGAAATGGTAATTTTGTTTAAAGTAATGGTAGTGTTAGAAAGTAGACCATTATAGCTAAACATACCCAGTTTTTACGTTAAATCTAGCTAACTGTCTCCCTACTATGCCATGTAATGCATGCCAGGTTACTTCTCTTAGCAGCAAGTTGCATTGGTGTGTAACATCAGTGAAATATGTGTAAATGTGTATTTAAAAGTGTTAAAGATTTGTATATGTGGCTTTTTTTAAATTTACAAGTTGACTGTGATGGCACGGACTCAAGTTTGGACTTTGAGGTGAGTTTGCATTTTAAACGGCTTAACAGCTCAAAAATTGTGGTCAGTATTTGTCTTCATTGTCAACACCGCCTGTCTTATGCTGTGGCTCAACGAGGTCCCCCTAAACATCACTTTGCCATCACATGAGACTTGAGGTGTGCTTATGAAGCGAAATCCTGATTTAAAACGTTTTGTTGTTTTTTTTCCAGCAACCCAGTGGACACGCTGTAGTAGACAGTGATGGCGAAGAGGGGACGTCAAACAATGAACCTGAAAGAGTAGGTTCGCTGTCTATTTCATGTCTATTGTTATTATAAAGATTAAGATAACGCTTGACTGTGAACTATTATCTAACCATTGTCTCTCCTCTTACACAGCAGTCTCTTGATGAGCACACGGACAGAGACAGTGATGGCACGGACGCAAGTGTGGACTCTGACTTTGAGGTGAGTTTGCGATCTTCTAACATAAGACTTGAGGTGTGCTTATGAAGCCAAATCCTGAATTATCTATATACATTT
>NW_025741305.1:0-4341 GCF_021292245.1 Micropterus dolomieu
GAACTTAAAATAGTAATAACAATAAATTATGCATAATTACATGTAACTAACCCTCAACCAAATCCTAATCCTACCCTAATCCTATAGTAAGTACATGTAGTTAATTAATATTACTCCGTATTTAAATGTATAATTACACTCTAAGAAGGACACCTTAAAATAAAGTGTTGAATGTCACCGAAATGTCCAATGTTCCAACTTTTGGACTGTGCACCATTCAGGTACTTTCAGGGCACTTTGTTTTGACATGATTTCCAGTGTGCATGCACTACATACTAAAATTTGGCATTTTAACTGCACAAGTAAATGACCAAGAAAACAGTGTATGTATGATTTCATTTTAAAACAGTAATTACTTGCAGAAGCATGTCTCCCATTATTCTGCAGAACTGAGACATTGAAATAATAGTATAACTATCACCTTCTGCCCACTCCTTAATATCAGTGACCCAGCCCTCAACTTCAACCTGTGTCACTGCCAGCTGGATTTTCATGCTTTCCAGATCCTGAAGTTGGCTTTCCAGGCTTTTTGCGGCCTTCAAATAACAAAAAAAGGAAATGAAATAAAAATGTTACACCTACAAAAATATACAATAGAAGGTATTTACAATATAAGAAAATAACAATACTCATCTCTACCTTCTGATATCGGCAGGCAAGTGAAGCAGCCAAGTTATTAAACTTTTGCTGATTCCAGCGCATGGCCATCAGTGTAAGCATGTCTGTACGTCCTGTAAAAAAGATGTGTTGTACCACATGTCCCTCCCTGGCTACAATTTTCTTGTAACACTTTCAATCTAAGTAGTGCAGTGTGTGGTTACCTTACCTGCTTTGGACATGTGCTTTGTAGTCACAGCAATCCTAGAGAGGAAGGCGTTACACTGCTCAACCTCCTCCCCAAGTGTCAATCCGGCCCCTTGCTGGTAAGCTCCACTCCATTTAACCTATTGAAGAAAATACTTAAAACCTGCCAACATACCTTTGCAGGTGTTTAGGGACGGTTAATGACATGGTAATGTTTTCTTACCTCGCATTTAAAATCATGGGCTTTGGCATGAAACACTGAGAGGAATGGTTTCATGCTCAGAAGGTGCTGGAGCTCCGGGCAGCTTTTTGTCACTTTGTTGAGGTAGGGCCAGTACTTGCAGGTTACATCCATGGCAAAAAAGCTTATTGACTTATTTGCCAGCTTGTTCTGCAGGTAGAGGGGATAAGCATATATTTCTCCCCTGAACATGTTGAGAGCGCCGAGAAAAACTCCATGTCGACAGACCGCAAGCTCAAGTCCCTCCTCATCAATTTTACTAGAGGATCTCTGAGAAGTTTCCCTGGCAGCTGACCACTCCCCTCCACAGACACCTCTTCCAGAGACCTACAACATGGAAAAAGGTTGATAGTAAATAGTCAGGACTCACCCAAACAATGTCAACTGTAAAATGTTATTGGTCGTGTTTTTAGAAATATTATACAACAAGTTTACATGGTTGGTGTTGGAATGAATGTAATCCACAAATCTTTCTACTTCATCATCTTTTGCAATGAAGATGCCATCAAATAAGGCTTGTTCTTCAGATCTAATTGAAAGAAAGGTACACATTGACCTTCAATATGACACAGCAAAGGTTACTTTAACAACACTGCAAATTACACACATTTTGTAAGTACCTTGCTGCGTTCTTAAAGCGGTAGTGCTTGTGATTTCCGTCCACAGAAACAGCAAGCATGTCTGGGGTGCATGCAGGACAGATAAAATGCTCCTCCCTGCAGATCTTATCCACTTCAAATCTAACAGCCTCCCACTCCAAAAAGCTTTTTCTGAAGCTGTCTGCTGTGATCTTCCCAGTCTGTTTCAGAACAGTAAAACATGTCAACATAATTCACAGTTAAGTTAACTAAAGTTAATAAGGTCAAAGGTGACACCAAATCCTCCTGCATCGAGCCTCCACAGGCAGTCGCTCAGCCCAGTGGATCTTTGGAAATCTTTTGGCTCTTTGTATGTCACGGACAAAAAACATCACGACCAAAGTCCCCCCCAAAAAAGACCACAGCAAACTCGACTCCCACAGCAAACTTAACCAATGTCTTTATGGACCTATTTGTTTTTTTTCTGAATGCAAACTGCATGACTAGGATGTGACATCACTACTTGATCTTATACACAGGTCTAATGTTTTGAGTGATTGAGTTGATAAATTGTAAAATGTAATTGCATAAAATGTAAATGCTCCGTACTTGTATAGCGCCTTTCTAGTCTTTTCGACCACTCAAAGCGCTTTTACAATACATCTGCATTCACCAGTCATACACTGAGCCTAAGTGCTCAAACAGAAACTAACATTCACAGTATCTTGCCCAAGGACACACAACCAGGGGTAGCCAGGGATCGAACCGCCGACCTTCCGATTAACAGCCAACCTGCTCTACCTCCTGAGCCACAGCCACATATTTAGTGTATGAATTTAGATTCTTTACTGAGTGGTAGTTTTTACACAAAGACTTTGAATCTTAGATGATGTTCTATTAATGTATCGAGTACAGCTGAATCACTGTTTTGATTTCATCAACATGCTCCAATTATAATAATCAGTGTGTTGATAATGTCACCATAGTCGTTCTGCGATACACATCAATACTAGTACTAGTTGTTAGTGATTCCCACCACTCATACTCACACGGCCAAAGCGGACAGTTCGTTGATCAAGCATTCTTAAGAATGCTTGGCAGGACAGTCCTGGTGCTGCCATCTTCAATTCTTCATAAGAACAAAAAACATCTGTAGCGTACACCGTGGAAAAGTGAAGGGTAGCAGGCCAGTAGTCATTACGGACTAAGTCATCCACTCCAGCGCTCCATGTGGCTTTGCATGCCTCACATTTCATCTCAGGCATACTGAGATCATATCGTCCTGGAAAAATCAGGAAAAGTAGCTTACATTACTATCACCTATGTAGTACATTCAGAACTAATAAAACTTAAAATCAGACATCTGGCAGTCTTTCTCATTTGTCAAGTGCCTCTTTTGTGAGACAGAACGCAAAACTGAACATCCCTCCTGCCTATCCTGGGTCTTTCACAGGCGGGAGATGCACATAAGGTTATAGATGCGGGCGGGAGCGGGACTAAAACACATTATTGCGGAACGGGACAGAATATTGTGGGAACGGGGGGGCGCAGGACTGAAAATCCTGCCCAGCGCAGACCACTATAGGGAACGTTTGAATAGAAATAGATCAGGACACATTTACAAAGCCAATAGCACTGCCTTGTTTTTTTTTCTATTCAAATAGGACAATGAAAAGTGGCAGGAAGCGAGTAGGAGAGCCCTATGGGGTGGAATCAGGTTAAAGTCCAACCCAGGTCCCTATGGGCACTTTGCCCAGAATGTGATATGGATGCTAAAGCCACTTGATCTGGAATGTTCCCTTAAGTTCATTTTATTCTTACCATTCATTGTAACCACAGCAACAACTTTTCCTGTGTTGACACTCAACGATCCCGGAGAACAACTACATATTTTTTTGGGAATCTCCAACGGCACAATACACACTGAAAGACACATCATATGCAGGGATTAAAGACATGCATCATCCTATGTACTAACTGGGAAGTATTCTGCAATCATTTTCTTTTTCTTTTTTATCAATGATTTGAAAAGCTTTAAAGATAAAGGTCATTAAGTGTGTTTCAGAGAAAGTACTCAAAACATTCCTGTGAAGCCTATTATACTGTAAAGTTATTTAAAAAACTGAGAATGGGACTAGTGCTGCACAATATATAATTGCACTTTTTCTGACAGATAAAGCGATTACCATTTCCAATTCAATTTTTGAATGTTTATGATTTGATTCAGTTCAATATTCCAAATGTCTCTTTAATTTGTGCCACCCCTGATAAGTAAGCACAGCCAGTGTACAAGACTAACACCCACTGACCGACTGAAGTTCACCAATCAGAATTTTTGTCCCCTTCACACACTACGCACACCCACCAACCAGAAGTTGCACAGTCAAGGAGGATGACGTGAATATAAAAGTCAAATGTCACAAATGATATTTGAAGATTTTACCATTAGGTAGTTGCGTTGGATCATATTGCAATTACGATTGCAATAATTGTGCAGCCCTAAATAAGACACTCAAAGAAATAGAGCTTACCACACTGGGAAAGAGCCCTCTCCACGACACAGGTTGTTGGAGGCAATGGCTGAAAGAATCCAGCTATTGTTGCATCCCTGTTGTGGAACACATGGTTTCGGTGTATACTGACATCACAATCAGCACAAAAGAATGGTTGTGGTCGGCAGTCACGACAACGGACAGCAGCTGCACTGCTGCCACATTG
>NW_025741306.1:0-5025 GCF_021292245.1 Micropterus dolomieu
GTCGTCCTCTGTAATCTCACAAATGTGGTAACATTTTAGTGCACAAACCTGCCTGAGCAGTTCCTACCTCCATGAATTATTGTTAAACAGTTATAAAAATGTGTTAACAACATTCATGCTTTCACAAGGGAAAAACTCTCAGGATTAAGCTGTTTTAAGTCTACTATTTATAAGGGCAGCTCCTTCTTTTATGAGTAAACAAATTGGTATTTATGTGTGTATATATTATTCAGAAAACACATAGATGGGGAAAACCTTGAAAAAGCTGAAGTTAACCTGTACAGAAAACCTGCCAGCAATAAGACCTGCTGGGCCTCGGCAAGTATGCCTGCACATACAAAGTCAGCACTGTGGCCCTGACTGATCATTGGCCCTGAGCATTTGCAGAGGGAGTTTTCCCTCTTGCAATAACAGGGGTGGAGTATTTGGTCAATACTTTGAGGGACACAATAAGAAATATCAGCCAGAACATTTAAAATATGGCCTCACAGACCTGACTGACGTCCAGAATAGACATTCCCAGCGGTGACAGCCTGTTCTTTTATGGTTTAATTATGTTTTTGGACTTTCTACAGGCATGCTGCTCTTGACAACCTCGTAAAATGTTCTTACCTTATGGCTTCACAGTCAATGTTCTGCAGCCATATCTTGTACATTTATGTTAATATTATGGTGTTTATTATTAACATTGGAATTATGCTATACAGTGGTGCTAGAAGTTTCTGAAATTTTAGAATTTCTGCACAAATATAACCTAAAACATACTCAGATTTTAGTAGATCAACAGAACTAAATTCCACAAATAAGACAAAAATATTATCCGTGGTCCTAAATTCATTCAGAAAAATGATCTAATGTTGCATATCTGTAGAGTTGTAAAAGTATGTGAACCTGTGCTTATAGGATCTGGTCTGACTCCTCTGTGCAGCAATAACTGCAACTAAACATTCCAGTAACTGTTGAACAGTCCTGCTCATCGACTTGGAGGAATCTCAGCTCATTTCTCTGTACAGAACAGCTTCAACTCATGGATGTTGGTGGGCTTCCTCGCATGAGCTCCTAACATCCTCACCCTTCGATCATTTTAAGTTTAGAACTTTGACTTGGCCTTTCCAAAAAATTCACTTTATTCTTCATTAACTCTTTTTTGGTAGAGCAACTTGTGTGTTTAGGGTAGTTGTCTTGCTGTATGACCCACATTCTCTTATTCAGTACATGGACAGATGTCCTGAACTTTTCATTGAGAATTTGCTATTAAAATTCTGAAGCAGCCCTGCCATGCACACCATTGTTGTTCAGTTTCTCCTGATGTTGGACTTATAAACACTGACATTAGCTAATGTTACAGAGGTATTTTGTTGCTTAGAAGTAAGTCAGGGTTCCTCCGTGTCCTTCCTATGCAGGCTAGCAGTGGTCTTCAATTTCCTCCATTTGTACGCAGTTTATCTGACTGCGGATTGGTGGAGACCAAACTCTTTAGAGAAGGTTTTGCAACCTTTTCCAGCCTTGATGAGCATCAACAACTATTTTTCTGAGAACCTGAAAGCTAAAGTTCACATACATTTGCCGCAAGGATACTATTTATGTCTCTTCTACTCTGTGTGACTTGTGTTAAAATCTGAGTATTTTTAGGTTTTAGATCACATGTCTGTAGAAATACCCAAAATTCTAAAGGTTTCACAAACTTTCGCGTACCTCTGTACATGTTTCAGATGTGAAATGGTTGCGCTAATGTGGCATGCATTTGACAAATGTTGTATATTATACACAGTGGAGTGTATAACTTCATTTCATTTTACAACCCTATTGTAATGTGATGATTAAATTTACCTTGTACCTTATAAATGGAGAAGAAAATTGTGAGACATGTCAAAATTGTGAGATAGCTGTGCTCTCCATGTTTCAGTCAATTTCTCATACACTCACCTCCCAAAACAGTATTTACACAGTACATATAGCACAGTGGTAAATCATTATTTTGGCCAGATGATCTGTATGACATTTCTGATGTGTTTGTTGCCTGAGCTGCTAAGAAGCTGACAGCAGAACCAGGTTAGAACAGAAGGGGGTGCAGGTTTAACGCTGGGCTGTGGGTGAATGAAGATGGTAACTAGCTTACAAATTAATCCTTAATAATGAAAAAACAAATGAAATGAAGAACAATAAATACATCTGTATCGGTAACCTCGATTTAAAACCGTTAACAAAGACACAAACCGGACATTCATTTAAATACTGCCACCTGCTGGTAGAAAGGCAAAACAGATCTTGAAAACCACATTAAATATGAATTTAATATTAAATATAATGCTAACAGTAACAACTCTGCACACACAATAATTACCTAGGTTAAACTACCAACTGTATTGCACCAAACAATGCGTACATTAAATGTGACTCTTGCTGTTTACATGAAGAAATGCACAATATTATATACACTACATAATAAACTACTGTTGCTAACATTTCTCTCGGTCCAGGTTTATTGATTGATTGATTTGAATCAGCGGCAGACGCCGTGGCATCTCACAGTAGATCAGTGGCGACCTAACATACACAATCAGCGGCAGATGCCGTGGCATCGTAACGTCAGATTGCAACCAGAAATCCCTCACAAACAACGGCAGGTGCCTGGGTGAATCTGTGGCATGTCGGTTTCACCAGAAATATCACATAAAAGAACAGAAAGGTGCCGTGGCACCTCAGGGAAAACCTGTGGCATTTTTAGATTACCACCGGAAATGCCGCAGATGACCGAGGCAGATGCCGCGGCATCTCAAGCTGCCACCGGAAATGCCACTGGTAGCTGCCGATGCCACTATTGGAGCTAGCGCCTGCTGGTTGTTTTACTGTTTATTTTAAAGGTTAGCTAACTTGGCGTTAGCATATTGCGCAGCTAATGTGGCTAGCACGCTCGGCGATGTTGGACTAACGTTGTGATCCTAAGGGACAGTCCAGAGCAACTGTGGACAGGAAGCCTCATTTGAATCTCACTAACTAAGCAGCATAGTGTATCGGAAGCCTGCAGCTGTTTTTCACATTGCTTTCTGTGGAAATTTAGTTATAACGTTACTACAGCGCAGTGGTTAGTTGTGGACAGCCATTCTGCTCCACACCGGCGCGTGCGTTGCTGCGGCATGTAAATTGACTTGATAGACATGCCCGGAAGGTATTGATATGGCTACGTCTGAAAAAGACACGGTCAAACTACAAAAAGGAGTTTGCTTGGCAATGTTGTTGACTAGCATACAGCAGCTAACTTGCTCAGACCATAAAGCTGCTGTTAGCGACTCGCTGTGCAGTGAGGTGACAGACACTCTTACTCTGCTATATGGCACCAAATTACTTTGTTGATGAAAAATGCGGTCATATCGCGCTGTTGAGCCCCAACATATTTCCGCGGTGGACATAACTTCACCGTGACAGGCCTATCTGTATCCACTTTCTCCTTTTCTGATAAGGCAGCTGACTTATCTTTCGGTCTCCTCGACAGGAGCAGTTTCTTCGGTCACACAGTTCACTTGCCTGTCCTACTTCATCTGCCTCTTCATCTAGGTTGGATGTCTATACACGAAGTGCTTCTTTGGTACTGGCCCGCTGGAACCGCTGGGACTGATCACTGTCATGTGTAGTAGACCTAAATTTATTAGTTATGCATTTTAATAAATTTATGAGAATTGATACCCAATTATGAATTTTTAAGATTCATAAAATCATTTTTCCTCGTTAAGGGCACCACCGGAGTTGTTATAATCCTAGAGTCTCCGGACCTCTAGGTAGTTTTGAATAATTATACAATTATTACTAGTGATCAGTTAGTTAATAAAAAAAATCAGTCAGTCAGTCTCATATCTAAAGGGTCAATTCTCTTGGCAGGAACTAGAAATAGGCAACACACACAGCTCTTGGTTATATTACAGTGAATTTATTCTCTAACTAAGGTGATAAAAAGATGGTTGGATACAGGGAACAAACATTTGCTGAACAATGAGCCTGGAGGTTCGACTGTGGGAAGCATTTGACTCATATGGCATAGAAGAGCTAATGAAAGCTTGTCGACAGCCTGCTTTTGGCCTGTTGCACGGGTCCCACGCTAGCTGCCGATCCTGGCTTTTTGCTAGTGATTCTCCAGGGTTCTCCGTGTCTGACTGAAACGCCTCCTCCGTCTGGCAATTCAGCTGTTTTCAGGTTTCCTTCGTTGTAGCTGGCGAGACCACGTGGCTTGGTCTGACCTCGGTGAAGTGGGCTCGACGAAAAAGGCTTAAAATGGAACTTGGTCGTTCCTGAATTAGTCCAGTGTAACTTAACGGACTCATAACCTTAACAAACAAAAGAAATAAAGAAAATAAAACAAACTGAAGGCAGATCGATGTCGCGGCACTTCAGGTGTGTAGCTTCAGGCGAACAAAGGGCCTGTTTGTTTCGCTGGCCGAGTCTGGGCGTTGCCCGGCGAGGCACGCCACGCGCGTGCCGAAGCGTCCAGAGGGCCGAGCAGGGTGCAAGAGAGCCAACAGCGAAGAGGAGAAAAAGAGCGAGGTCGCGTGTCGCTCTTTTGTTGTCTGGGGCGTGGTTCCCCAGGGGGCGTCTCAGGTTTCCCATGGGACTGCCTTTCTAAACTTAATGTCTAAAAGAAATCTATTTGCACGTATTATAATCAGATATTTTCCACAATCGAACCTCAATGGTTGAACGGTGGTACTGTTCTAAGCATTTGGTAACAGGAAACAATTGTCACATTACTGGTCAGGATATTTATACATTTAACGGCATTTCCGACGAGGGCATGTAATACTTATTTCGTCCACTTGGGGGAGCTCAGGTTACATGAGGAAAGCTTGGATTAAATCAAAGATCGTCTCTCCTTAGGAACCGGGGAATTTGTTGATTCATCCTTAAATTCAAGCTGGCGATTAAGAGTATAGTAAAACATTTCTTTGTCATCATTTCTAAAGGGATTTTGTAAGAAAGTATTATGAACAAGCATTGATTACATTAGATGAAGGAGTGTCTTGCTGAAAATAAAAA
>NW_025741307.1:0-784 GCF_021292245.1 Micropterus dolomieu
TACCAGTATTACCAGCGTTACCCGTACCACCAGAATCCGTACCAGTATTACCAGCGTTACCCGTACCACCAGAATCCGTACCACCAGAATCCGTACCACCAGAATCCGTACCAGTATTACCAGCGTTACCCGTACCACCAGAATCTGTACCACCAGAATCTGTACCAGTATTACCAGCGTTACCCGTACCACCAGAATCCGTACCACCAGAATCCGTACCAGTATTACCAGCGTTACCCGTACCACCAGAATCTGTACCACCAGAATCTGTACCAGTATTACCAGCGTTACCCGTACCACCAGAATCCGTACCACCAGAATCCGTACCAGTATTACCAGCGTTACCCGTACCACCAGAATCCGTACCACCAGAATCCGTACCACCAGAATCTGTACCAGTATTACCAGCGTTACCCGTACCACCAGAATCCGTACCACCAGAATCTGTACCAGTATTACCAGCGTTACCCGTACCACCAGAATCCTTACCACCAGAATCTGTACCAGTATTACCAGCGTTACCCGTACCACCAAAATCTGTACCAGTATTACCAGCGTTACCCGTACCACCAGAATCCGTACCACCAGAATCTGTACCAGTATTACCAGCGTTACCCGTACCACCAGAATCCGTACCACCAGAATCCGTACCAGTATTACCAGCGTTACCCGTACCACCAGAATCCGTACCACCAGAATCTGTACCAGTATTACCAGCGTTACCCGTACCACCAGAATCCGTACCAGTATTACCAGCGTTACCCGTACCACCAGAATCCGTACC
>NW_025741308.1:0-2589 GCF_021292245.1 Micropterus dolomieu
TCTCCATCGTTTTCATAGTTCACCACACCATCATCTTCATCTTCATCATTATTCACCTGTGAAACACAAACAAACCCTCACTCTGTCACACTTTAACTCACAGCTTTCACATCACATCACAGTTTTATCAGCTGCAGGTTGAACTAATCCGTGCTCGTTACATGATCACGGTACATTTACTGCATTTAGCCAACGTGCTACATCGTTAGCTCGTCTGCTGCTTTCAGTAACTGTCTTTACTATCTGTGAATCTGTCACCGGAGGCTCAGCAGTGTCAGCACAGCTACATGTACTGGATAATAATGAAACGGTTAGTGAGCTGGACTGAATGTTATAACGAGACTGTGTCACACTTTATAACAGTCAGACCGCAGTCAGTAACTTTACTGTAACTAGTGTTAGTGGACGGCTCTTCCTTCCTCTGGGTTGTTGTGACCGGTTTGTTGCAGTGTTTTATGTTATGTGGGTCACGTTAGTTACAGCGACTGAGAGGTGGAGAAGATGTGTACCTGAGTATTGGTCAAACCAAAATAAACATAAACTGAATGTTACGAAACAAACAGCGGCAAGTCCGAGCTACTGTAGCGTTAGCTGGCTGCTCCTGGCTGCATCACTATAGGCTACCTTTAGTAAACAAATCGCTCCACATTAGCTTTTTGCCGTTACATCCTTTCTTGCAGGCTAAATCAACAGTGGTACACAGGATAGAATTAACATGGGTGACGTTAGTTGGTGAAGTAATGTGGAAAGTAACGTTATATAACTTTGCACCGGATAACATTAGCAACTGCTCGGCGGTAGTAGTGTTGTGTCGTTCAAAGAACGTTTCGTTCATAAGACCTAATCGTGTGTATGACTCAGGAGGAACGGGTTGTCTCAGTGACTGATTCGTTCATTTTCACGCATGCGTGAAGGATCTTGGACTCTTCGGTTCACTCGTCACACGGCAGCTTCATGGGCTCCGTCAGCACAGGAAACAGAATTGATCAGTTCACGACTCATAGCAACTGTTGGTCTCTAGGTTTGAGTCGTCAGAAAGCACGCTCAAGTCACAAATAGCAAACGAAAAACTGGAATTTGTAAGGAAGTTATTTTGTGTTTTACACTTGATAAACAAGCAGCAACGGGTAGGCGACGGCGGTACCTGATTTAGGCTAATGTAGGCTTATGAAGATGAGCTTGAACAACTACTAACAAGTTAAATGGGTTTTACGTTAGTGTTTTGGGAAATAAAAAACGAGGCTCGACTTGCAGTAGGCTACACAGTGTAACTCACTGAATGCGTGTGTGGGGACAGGAATGGGAACGCCTCCGAACTTGCCTGAGAATGTTTAAGATTTTTTCTGTATCAAAGTAATTCACTCACAGTGGTCAGTACATCCAATGGTACATAGCACAAATTAACTGTCTTCGGTTAATTCGGCTAACAGTATATGAACAAATGATTCTCAGATTGAAATGTTTGGGTCATTTATTGTATCCTATTTCAATGGCGCACCACGCTGAGATCATGATTTGGCAGCAGGGGCCCGCTCAAATAGTGGCATCGGCAGCTACCAGTGGCATTTCAGGTGGCAGCTTGAGATGCCGCGGCATCTGCCGCTGATTGTGTACGTTAGGTCGCCACCATAGACTGTATATAATCATTATTTTGGCCAGATGATCTATATTAGGACGTTTCTGATGTGTCTGTTGCCTGAGCTGCTAAGAAGCTGACAGCAGAACCAGGTTAGAACAGAAGGGGATGCAGGTTTAACGCTGGGCTGTGGGTGAATGAAGATGGTAACTAGGTTACAAATTAATCCTTAATAATGAAAAAACAAATGAAATGAAGAACAATAAATGCATCTGTATCGGTAACCTGGATTTAAAACGGTTAACAGAGACAGAAACTGGACTTTCATTTAAATACTGCCACCTGCTGGTAGAAAGGCAAAACATATCTATTACTATGAAAACTACATTAAATATGAATTTAATATTAAATATAGTGCTAACAGTAACAACTCTGCACACACAATAAATACCTAGGTTAAACTACCAGCTGTATTGCACCAAACAATGCGTTCATTAAACGTGACTCTTGCTGTTTACATGAAGAAATGCACAATATTATATATTGCATAATAAACTACTGTTGTTAACATATTTCTCTCGGTCCAGGTTTATTGATTGATTGATTTGAATCAGCGGCAGATCTCACAGTAAATCAGTGGCGACCTAACGTACACAATCAGCGGCAGATGCCGTAGCATGGTAACGTTACATTGCAACCAGAAATCCCACACAAACAACGGCAGGTGCCTGAGTGAATCTGTGGCATGTCGGTTTCACCAGAAATACACAAACAGCGAAAGGTGCCGCGGCATATCAGGAAAAATCTGTGGCATCTCAAGCTGCCACCGGAAATGCCACTGGTAGCTGCCGATGCCACTATTTGAGCCAGCTGTCTCTCTGATTTGGAGCAGCCAAAGCTCGGTATTAAAACGCAGAACTGATGAGCATTTACTGATAAAGAGGACAGCAGAGGAGAGTGGGTGCCTCGTATTTTACTACAGCCTACAATATAGGAAGGATGGATGTGAATGA
>NW_025741309.1:0-1102 GCF_021292245.1 Micropterus dolomieu
GGAGACCAGTAGAGTGTAGAGGAGACCAGTAGAGTGTAGAGGAGACCAGTAGAGTGTAGAGGAGACTAGTAGAGACCAGTAGAGGAAAAAGGAGACCAGTAGAGTGTAGAGGAGACTAGTAGAGACCAGTAGAGGAAAAAGGAGACCAGTAGAGTGTAGAGGAGACCAGTAGAGACCAGTAGAGTGTAGAGGAGACCAGTAGAGTGTAGAGGAGACTAGTAGAGACCAGTAGAGGAAAAAGGAGACCAGTAGAGTGTAGAGGAGACCAGTAGAGACCAGTAGAGGAAAAAGGAGACCAGTAGAGTGTAGAGGAGACCAGTAGAGTGTAGAGGAGACCAGTAGAGACCAGTAGAGGAAAAAGGAGACCAGTAGAGTGTAGAGGAGACCAGTAGAGTGTAGAGGAGACTAGTAGAGACCAGTAGAGGAAAAAGGAGACCAGTAGAGTGTAGAGGAGACCAGTAGAGACCAGTAGAGTGTAGAGGAGACCAGTAGAGTGTAGAGGAGACCAGTAGAGACCAGTAGAGTGTAGAGGAGACCAGTAGAGACCAGTAGAGGAAAAATGAGACCAGTAGAGACCAGTAGAGTGTAGAGGAGACCAGAGGAGACCAGTAGAGTGTAGAGGAGACCAGAGGAGACCAGTAGAGTGTAGAGGAGACCAGAGGAGACCAGTAGAGTGTAGAGGAGACCAGTAGAGTGTAGAGGAGACTAGTAGAGACCAGTAGAGGAAAAAGGAGACCAGAGGAGACCAGTAGAGTGTAGAGGAGACCAGAGGAGACCAGTAGAGTGTAGAGGAGACCAGAGGAGACCAGTAGAGGAAAAAGGAGACCAGTAGAGTGTAGAGGAGACCAGTAGAGTGTAGAGGAGACCAGTAGAGTGTAGAGGAGACTAGTAGAGACCAGTAGAGGAAAAAGGAGACCAGTAGAGTGTAGAGGAGACTAGTAGAGACCAGTAGAGGAAAGAGGAGACCAGTAGAGTGTAGAGGAGACTAGTAGAGACCAGTAGAGGAAAAAGGAGACCAGTAGAGTGTAGAGGAGACTAGTAGAGACCAGTAGAGGAAAAAGGAGACCAGTAGAGTGTAGAGGAGACTAGTAGAGACCAGTAG
>NW_025741310.1:0-1750 GCF_021292245.1 Micropterus dolomieu
ACCACCTCCAGTACCGCCTCCAGTACCGCCACGACGTCCAGCACCGCCACGTTGTCCACCACCGCCATGTCGTCCAGCACCGCCACGTCGTCCAGCACCACCTCCAGTACCGCCTCCAGTACCGCCACGTCGTCCAGCACTGCCTCCAGTGCCGCCACGTCGTCCAGCACCGCCTCCAGTACCACCACGTCGTCCAGCACCGCCACGTCGTCCAGCACCACCTCCAGTACCGCCTCCAGTACCGCCATGTCGTCCAGCACTGCCTCCAGTGCCGCCATGTCGTCCAGCACCGCCACATCATCCAGCACCACCTCCAGTACCGCCTCCAGTACCGCCACGTCGTCCAGCACCGCCTCCAGTACCGCCACGACGTCCAGCACCGCCACGTTGTCCACCACCGCCATGTCGTCCAGCACCGCCACGTCGTCCAGCACCACCTCCAGTACCGCCTCCAGTACCGCCACGTCGTCCAGCACCGCCTCCAGTACCGCCACGACGTCCAGCACTGCCACGGCGTCCAGCACCGCCACGTTGCCCAGCACTGCCTCCAATACCGCCACGTTGTCCAGCACCACCACGTTGTCCAGCACCGCCACGTCGTCCAGCACCGCCACGGCGTCCAGCACTGCCACGTTGTCCAGCACCGCCACGTTGTCCAGCACCGCCACTAATTAGTTAGTTCTCTGTTAACCGTTTGGGGAAAAAAAAAAATCAGCACATATCGGAGATCTTTTGCATCGCCATATTCATTAGTTATAACGTTACCTTACCAACATTTCTAGCGACGCCCTCACATAACTGTAACGTTACTGTTTAAATCCTGACAATCCACAGTGTGCACCAGTATCGTAGCAAATAGCAAAACCGTAGTAATAAGCTAGGTCAATGATATTGAAATATCATATACAGGTGCTGATCATAAAATTAGAGTATCATCAAAAAGTTGATTTATTTCATTAATTGATTAAAACTGACAACTAAGGAAAATCCCAAATTCAGTATCTCAGAAAATTAGAATATTACTGAAGACCAATACAGAAAAAGGATTTTTAGAAATGTTGGCCAACTGAAAAGTATGAACATGAAAAGTATGAGCATGTACAGCACTCAATACTTAGTTGGGGCTCCTTTTGCCTGAATTACTGCAGCAATGCGGCGTGGCATGGAGTCCATCAGTCTGTGGCACTGCTCAGGTGTTATGGGAGTGTTATAGGTTGCTCTGATAGTGGCCTTCAGCTCTTCTGCTTTGTTGGGTCTGGCGTATCGCATCTTCCTCTTCACAATACCCCATACATTTTCTATAGAGTTAAGGTCAGGCCAGATTGCTGGCCAATTAGGAACAGGGATACCATGGTCCTTAAACCAGGTACTGGTAGCTTTGGCACTGTGTGCAGGTGCCAAGTCCTGTTGGAAAATGAAATCTGCATCTCCATAAAGTTGGTCAGCAGCAGGAAGCATGAAGTGCTCTAAAACTTCCTGGTAGACGGCTGCGTTGACCTTGGACCTCAGAAAACACAGTGGACCAACACCAGCAGATGACATGGCACCCCAAACCATCACTGACTGTGGAAACTTTACACTGGACGTCAAGCAACGTGGATTCTGTGCCTCTCGTCTCTTCCTCCAGACTCTGGGACCTTGATTTCCAAAGCAAATGCAAAATTTACTTTCATCAGAGAACATAACTTTGGACCACTCAGCAGCAGTCCAGTCCTTTTTGTCTTTAGCCCAGGCAAGACGCTTCTGACGC
>NW_025741311.1:0-778 GCF_021292245.1 Micropterus dolomieu
TCTGTTTCCTCCTCTTCTCTCCTCTGTTTCTTCCACTTCTCTCATCTGTTTCCTCCACTTCTCTCCTCTGTTTCTTCCACTTCCCTCCTCTGTTTCCTCCTCTTCTCTCCTCTGTTTCTTCCTCTTCTCTCCTCTGTTTCTTCCACTTCTCTCTTCTGTTTCCTCCTCTTCCCTCCTCTGTTTCCTCCACTTCTCTCCTCTGTTTCCTCCACTTCTCTCCTCTGTTTCTTCCACTTCTCTCATCTGTTTCCTCCTCTTGTCTCCTCTGTTTCCTCCTCTTCCTCCTCTGTTTCCTCCTCTTGTCTCCTCTGTTTCCTCCTCTTCCTCCTCTTCTCTCTTCTGTTTCCTCCACTTCTCTCATCTGTTTCTTCCACTTCTCTCTTCTGTTTCCTCCTCTTCCCTCCTCTGTTTCCTCCTCTTCTCTCATCTGTTTCCTCCTCTTCCCTCCTCTGTTTCCTCCACTTCTCTCATCTGTTTCCTCCACTTCTCTCCTCTGTTTCCTCCACTTCTCTCCTCTGTTTCTTCCACTTCTCTCATCTGTTTCCTCCTGTTTCCTCCACTTCCCTCCTCTGTTTCCTCCTCTTCCCTCCTCTGTTTCCTCCTCTTCTCTCCTCTGTTTCCTCCTCTTCTCTCCTCTGTTTCCTCCTCTTCCCTCCTCTGTTTCCTCCTCTTCTCTCCTCTGTTTCCTCCACTTCCCTCCTCTGTTTCCTCCTCTTCCCTCCTCTGTTTCCTCCACTTCTCTCCTCTGTTTCCTCCTCTTCTCTCCTCTGTTTCCTCC
>NW_025741311.1:798-2490 GCF_021292245.1 Micropterus dolomieu
TCCTCTTCCCTCCTCTGTTTCCTCCACTTCTCTCCTCTGTTTCCTCCTCTTCTCTCCTCTGTTTCCTCCACTTCTCTCCTCTGTTTCTTCCTCTTCTCTCCTCTGTTTCTTCCTCTTCCCTCCTCTGTTTCCTCCACTTCTCTCCTCTGTTTCCTCCTCTTCTCTCCTCTGTTTCCTCCACTTCTCTCCTCTGTTTCTTCCTCTTCTCTCCTCTGTTTCCTCCACTTCTCTCCTCTGTTTCTTCCTCTTCTCTCCTCTGTTTCCTCCTCTTCTCTCCTCTGTTTCCTCCTCTTCCCTCCTCTGTTTCCTCCTCTTCCCTCCTCTGTTTCTTCCACTTCTCTCCTCTGTTTCTTCCACTTCTCTCCTCTGTTTCCTCCTCTTCCCTCCTCTGTTTCTTCCACTTCTCTCCTCTGTTTCTTCCACTTCTCTCCTCTGTTTCCTCCACTTCTCTCCTCTGTTTCCTCCACTTCTCTCCTCCTGTTTCCTCCACTTCTCTCCTCTGTTTCTTCCACTTCTCTCCTCTGTTTCTTCCACTTCTCTCCTCTGTTTCTTCCACTTCTCTCCTCTGTTTCCTCCACTTCTCTCCTCTGTTTCTTCCTCTTCTCTCCTCTGTTTCTTCCTCTTCTCTCCTCTGTTTCTTCCTCTTCTCTCCTCTGTTTCCTCCCCTTCTCTCCTCTGTTTCCTCCCCTTCTCTCCTCTGTTTCCTCCACTTCTCTCCTCTGTTTCCTCCACTTCTCTCCTCTGTTTCCTCCACTTCTCTCCTCTGTTTCCTCCACTTCTCTCCTCTGTTTCCTCCTGTTTCCTCCACTTCTCTCCTCTGTTTCCTCCTCATCTCTCCTCCACTTCTCTCCTCTGTTTCCTCCACTTCTCTCCTCTGTTTCCTCCACTTCTCTCCTCTGTTTCCTCCACTTCTCTCCTCTGTTTCCTCCTCTGTTTCCTCCTCATCTCTCCTCTGTTTCCTCCTCTGTTTCCTCCTCATCTCTCCTGTTTCCTCCTCTGTTTCCTCCACTTCTCTCCTCTGTTTCCTCCTCATTTCTCCTCTGTTTCCTCCTCTGTTTCCTCCACTTCTCTCATCTGTTTCTTCCACTTCTCTCTTCTGTTTCCTCCTCTTCCCTCCTCTGTTTCCTCCACTTCTCTCATCTGTTTCCTCCACTTCTCTCATCTGTTTCCTCCACTTCTCTCCTCTGTTTCTTCCACTTCTCTCATCTGTTTCCTCCTGTTTCCTCCACTTCTCTCCTCTGTTTCCTCCACTTCTCTCCTCTGTTTCCTCCTCTTCTCTCCTCTGTTTCCTCCTCTTCCCTCCTCTGTTTCCTCCTCTTCCCTCCTCTGTTTCTTCCACTTCTCTCCTCTGTTTCTTCCACTTCTCTCCTCTGTTTCTTCCACTTCTCTCCTCCGTTTCTTCCACTTCTCTCCTCTGTTTCTTCCACTTCTCTCCTCTGTTTCTTCCACTTCTCTCCTCTGTTTCTTCCACTTCTCTCCTCCTGTTTCTTCCACTTCTCTCCTCCTGTTTCTTCCTCTTCTCTCCTCTGTTTCTTCCTCTTCTCTCCTCTGTTTCCTCCACTTCTCTCCTCTGTTTCCTCCTGTTTCCTCCACTTCTCTCCTCTGTTTCCTCCTCATCTCTCCTCCACTTCTCTCCTCTGTTTCCTCCACTTCTCTCCTCTGTTTCCTCCACTTCTCTCCTCTGTTTCCTCC
>NW_025741312.1:0-1011 GCF_021292245.1 Micropterus dolomieu
AATAATAACAAATATTCTATCCTAAAAGTATTGTTATTAATACTACTAGTACTGCTTCTACTACTACTAGTAATAATAATAATAACAAATATTCTATCCTAAAAGTATTGTTATTAATACTACTAGTACTGCTTCTACTACTACTAGTAATAATAATAACAAATATTCTATCCTAAAAGTATTGTTATTAATACTACTAGTACTGCTTCTACTACTAATAATAATAATAATAATAACAAATATTCTGTCCTAAAAGTATTGTTATTAATACTACTAGTACTACTTCTACTACTACTAGTAATAATAATAATAACAAATATTCAATCCTAAAGGTATTGTTATTAATACTACTACTACTACTACTACTACTACTACTACTAATAATAATAATAATACTAATAATAACAAATATTCTATCCTAAAGGTATTGTTATTAATACTACTAGTACTGCTTCTGCTACTACTAGTAATAATAATAATAACAAATATTCTGTCCTAAAAGTATTGTTATTAATACTAATAGTACTGCTTCTACTACTACTAGTAATAATAATAATAACAAATATTCTATCCTAAAAGTATTGTTATTAATACTACTAGTACTGCTTCTACTACTACTAGTAATAATAATAATAACAAATATTCTGTCCTAAAAGTATTGTTATTAATACTACTAGTACTGCTTCTACTACTAATAATAATAATAATAACAAATATTCTGTCCTAAAAGTATTGTTATTAATACTACTAGTACTGCTTCTACTACTAATAATAATAATAATAACAAATATTCTATCCTAAAAGTATTGTTATTAATACTACTAGTACTGCTTCTACTACTACTAGTAATAATAATAATAACAAATATTCTATCCTAAAAGTATTGTTATTAATACTACTAGTACTGCTTCTACTACTACTAGTAATAATAATAATAACAAATATTCTATCCTAAAAGTATTGTTATTAATACTACTGGTACTGCTTCTACTACTACTAGTAATAATAATA
>NW_025741313.1:0-1608 GCF_021292245.1 Micropterus dolomieu
TCTTACTTGTCTTCGTCTCCTCACACGTCTCTTCCTCTTCTCCTTTTTCTTCGTCTCCTCACCCGTCTCTTCCTCTTCTCCTTTTTCTTCGTCTCCTCACCCGTCTCTTCCTCTTCTCCTTTTTCTTCGTCTCCTCTCCCTTCTCTTCCTCTTCTCCCTTCTCTTCCTCCCTTCACCTGTCTCCTCGTCCTCTTACTTGTCTTCGTCTCCTCACACGTCTCTTCCTCTTCTCCTTTTTCTTCGTCTCCTCACACGTCTCTTCCTCTTCTCCTTTTTCTTTGTCTCCTCACACGTCTCTTCCTCTTCTCCTTTTTCTTCCTCTCCTCACACGTCTCTTCCTCTCCTCCCTTCTCTTCCTCCCTTCACCTGTCTCCTCGTCCTCTTACTTGTCTTCGTCTCCTCACCCGTGTCTTCCTCTCCTCCCTTCTCTTCCTCCCTTCACCTGTCTCCTCGTCCTCTTACTTGTCTTCGTCTCCTCACCCGTCTCTTCCTCTCGTCCTTTTTCTTCCTCTCCTCCTTTTTCTTCGTCTCCTCACCCGTCTCTTCCTCTCCTCCTTTTTCTTCGTCTCCTCACCCGTCTCTTCCTCTTCCCCATTTTCTTCCTCTCCTCACACGTCTCTTCCTCTCCTCCCTTCTCTTCCTCCCTTCACCTGTCTCCTCGTCCTCTTACTTGTCTTCGTCTCCTCACCCGTCTCTTCCTCTTCTCCTTTTTCTTCCTCTCCTCACACGTCTCTTCCTCTTCTCCTTTTTCTTCCTCTCCTCACACGTCTCTTCCTCTTCTCCCTTCTCTTCCTCCCTTCACCTGTCTCCTCGTCCTCTTACTTGTCTTCGTCTCCTCACCCGTGTCTTCCTCTTCTCCCTTCTCTTCCTCCCTTCACCTGTCTCCTCGTCCTCTTACTTGTCTTCCTCTCCTCACCTGTCTCTTTGTCTTCTTATTTGTCTTCCTCTCCTCACCCATCTCTTCCTCTCCTCCCTTCTCTTCCTCCCTTAACCTGTCTCCTCGTCCTCTTACTTGTCTTCCTCTCCTCACCTGTCTCTTCGTCTTCTTATTTGTCTTCCTCTCCTCACCTGTCTCTTCGTCTTCTTATTTGTCTTCCTCTCCTCACCCTTGTCTTCCTCTCCTCCCTTCTCTTCCTCCCTTCACCTGTCTCCTCGTCCTCTTACTTGTCTTCGTCTCCTCACCCGTCTCTTCCTCTCCTACTTTTTCTTCCTCTCCTCACCCGTCTCTTCCTCTCCTCCTTTTTCTTCGTCTCCTCCCCCATCTCTTCCTCTCCTCCTTTTTCTTCGTCTCCTACTTTTTTTTCGTCTCCTCACCCGTCTCTTCCTCTTCCTCCCTTCACCTGTCTCCTCGTCCTCTTACTTGTCTTCGTCTCCTCACCCGTCTCTTCCTCTCCTCCTTTTTCTTCCTCCCTTCACCCGTCTCTTCCTCTCCTACTTTTTCTTCCTCTCCTCACCCGTCTCTTCCTCTCCTCCTTTTTCTTCGTCCCCTCACCCATCTCTTCCTCTCCTCCTTTTTCTTCGTCTCCTCACCCATCTCTTCCTCTCCTCCTTTTTCTTCCTCTCCTCACCCGTCTCTTCCTCTCCTCCTTTTTCTTCGTCTCCTCACCC
>NW_025741314.1:0-1185 GCF_021292245.1 Micropterus dolomieu
CACCAAATAAACACGTAAACAACACCAAATAACACGTAAACATCACCAAATAAACACGTAAACAACACCAAATAACACGTAAACATCACCAAATAACACATAAACAACACCAAATAACACGTAAACATCACCAAATAAACACGTAAACAACACCAAATAACACGTAAACAACACCAAATTACACATAAACATCACCAAATAAACACGTAAACATCACCAAATAACATGTAAACAACACAAAATAAACACGTAAACAACACCAAATAACACGTAAACATCAACAAATAAACACGTAAACAACACCAAATAAACACGTAAACATCACCAAATAAACACGTAAACATCACCAAATAAAACGTAAACATCACCAAATGAACACGTAAACAACACCAAATAACACGTAAACAACACCAAATAAAACATAAACAACACCAAATAAACACATAAACAACACCAAATAACACAAACATCACCAAATAAACACGTAAACAACACTAAATAACAAGTAGACAACACCAAATAACACGTAAACAACACCAAATAACACGTAAACAACACCAAATAACACGTAAACAACACCAAATAACACGTAAACATCACCAAATAACACGTAAACAACACAAAATAGCACGTAAACATCACCAAATAAACACATAAACAACACCAAATAGCACGTAAACAACACCAAATAGCACATAAACAACACCAAATAAACACGTAAACAACACCAAATAACACGTAAACAACACCAAATAAACACGTAAACAACACCAAATAACACATAAACAACACCAAATAACACGTAAACAACACCAAATAACACATAAACAACACCAAATAACACGTAAACATCACCAAATAACACATAAACAACACCAAATAACACATAAACATCACCAAATAAACACGTAAACAACACCAAATAACACGTAAACATCACCAAATAAACACGTAAACAACACCAAATAAAACATAAACAACACCAAATAAAACATAAACATCACCAAATAAACACGTAAACAACACCAAATAACACGTAAACAACACCAAATAAACACGTAAACAACACCAAATAACACATAAACATCACCAAATAACCACGTAAACAACACCAAATAACAAGTAGACAACACCAAATAAAACATAAACAACACCAAATAAAACATAAACAACACCAAATAAAGA
>NW_025741315.1:0-17631 GCF_021292245.1 Micropterus dolomieu
TTTCTCTCATTATTTTACATCATAAGAACCTAGCATTTTAACAGGGGTGTATAGACTTTCTATCCACTGTACATTGCTTAATGCCACTCTTTCCCCGACAAGTCCAAGCATCACTGGCAGCAGCGGCCAGAGTTTCTCTCCCTTTCCGGTGCTGTTGACCTGCCGTGCAGTCACGCCAAGGATGGTGCATTCAGTAACGCAGCATGATTGGATTAGTAAGACCAACTGTAATAATATTACTCTTTGGGAAAAGGTAATCAATACACTAGTTACTGGAAAAAGTAATATTACTGTAATATTGCCCACCACTGGTAACAGGAGTTACCAGTTGATAGAGTTTGTTTCAAACCCAAAAAACAAAGTTTCAGTAAATTAAACCTGCAAGTGAGATTGTCTGATCCTTGCTTTTACCCTTCATAAAAGCACTCCACTGACTGCTGGAAAGCCAGGGACTGTTCTTTTGACCAATCTTTAACGCTGTTTGAGTAAGTGAAGCATTATCTGTTAGATTTTATATTGATATTGCTCTACTGGCACCTGGTAATTTTACAATGGTGAGCCATCACCACCATGACTTAAACTCATGTCGCCACTCTGTTAATAGCCACCCTAACAATTAATGTAATCAAATTCTTTGAGGTGCCAGTGCCAAAATAAATGTTTCAAAACACTAAACATGACCATGTGGCATGATGGACCAGTAAGGGGGGGATTTAATGAAATCCAAAGTACGCCACCTAGGGAATTGGGCCCCAGGAAATATTTAAATCTTGACATTTGAAGGAGAATAAAGAGGAAAAGGCACAGGAATGTTACTGATGAGGCGTGTTTCAACAAATACCAAAATGTATGCATTTTTAACAAACCAACTGGGACTGGAACTGCTGAAAAATAAAGAACATGAAACAGCAAGAACTATGATAAAATGGTAATAGAAGTTCTTTATTACAATAATTACTTCTTTATATACAAACTTTATACAAGTCCAGCTCTCCAAGACAACAAACTAAACTCAGCATTGCTCACGGCAAAAATGGTGCCAACTATATTGTGTCCCCATACAATTACTTACATGCAGAAAGGTGAAGGGACCTTGCCACGGGTACCTAGCCGCCCAACAAGATGGCACCCTGCTCAAAATATAAATACACAAAAACAGTCATGAAGTAACCCAGTTGGCTGGTCAAAGGGCAAACTATCAAAAAAACATCACAAGAATATACAACTAAAGAAAATCTAAACACAGGTTACAGACAAAAGATAACTAAGGAAAAATGCAGAACTAAACCAAACATCAGGCAGGCACGCCTTCAAACCAAGCTAGTCTGAGCGGAGGCCCTTTGGCTCCACTCGCCTTTGTTTTGGTTTACATTGTAGAAATGTTGCACCTGCACCTGCTTCCAGGTACTTTTTTTCATATCACCTCACCTCCGGCCAGCCGCCCGCTCACAGAGCCCTCTGCTCCCGCCGTCACACAGACCGCTGCAGCAACAACGGCAGAGGAAAACACAGCTGGAAGGTTTTCATACCGCTTATCTGTCTTTACATTCTGAGTAATGTTGAAACGTTTTAACATAAAAAAGAGAAAGCTGTGTGGATCGGTGTGTGTGTCGCATTGAACATTACGTCGCGGCAGTTGTGTGTGGCGTCACTATGACGACAAGCCACGTACTATCTCTGGGTACAATGTGCAATGGAAAACGGAGCAGGGCCGAGTAGAGTTGAGTCTATCGATTTGCGCTATGGTAGCATTTTTCAGCAAGGCAGCACAGATCGTCAGAACACCGGAAACAGTTCAACGTTTAGTCTTGATGGTAAGATGTGGAACAATGATGTTGTGTGGTTGTGGACTTGAGAGCAACTTATACCATCTGCTAGGTTACGGTCTCAGTCTGAAGCGGCTTTGATTTGGATCACACTACCTTGTTTCTTACGACACGCCCTTCTCTGCTTATGATTGGCTAGTAGTGCTTACCTGGGAACTGCGCATGTGCAACTCCCAACAAAGATTTTGTACAAGTAAGTTGCATCACTCTGTAGCTTAAGAGCGGAGCGTACAACACACAGGGTGAAAAGAGGAGATGCAGCAATGTGCATTATGTGCTTTAAGTGTGAAAAAGCTACACCGAACGGTCTAAACGATATAGATCTTTATTTTAGTTCATAAGAGTGTCATAATGCAGACCTATGCCCTTGCTAAATGCTTCACAAAAAATGTTTAATAAAGCACACAGTAGCTTCATACAGTCTATGAGTAGCTTACATTATCCAGGAAATAAAGCCAATCCTGCTACTACAGGAGCTAACGCCACCTTTGGCGTAGCCTAAATTACAAACGTGTAACATTCTGTAATTTGTGTGATTTAGATATAGGCCTACAATATTGACAGCGGTAGCTATTTTGACGACTGACATATACCAAGAACAATGCATTCAGACTTTACTCAACGTTTTGGAAAATGCTAACCAGTCACCTTCACCACAGTCGCGATGTGTAGAGTAGAGAAACAACCGAGAATGCATCACGTTACGTCCTGTATGGTTATTTCCTGTCCTAACAGGTGTTGTGCCAAATTCTGCCTGCCTGCCTCGAATTGCATGCACCTAGCTGAGAAAACAGGTGGATGCAAATGTCGGCAGGTAGCCTAAAAAAGTTGATCTGCCGAATTATGCATCCACCTCTTTAGGTCCTTTTCAAACACTTTGCTGTGCTCGTTGATCAAACAGCGTTATCACCACATATATTTACTGAATTTCAAGGAATGGTAGGCCTACTTCTACTAAGTGTATTAAAATATTAAAGACTAAACGTTCATTAAATATATACTTCGAATCATTTATCACCATTAAAGAACCCCACAAAGAATATTATAGCGTTTAAAAGCAGTATTTGGAGGTGCATACAATTCTCGGCAGGCAGGCAAAACTCGGCATAACACCTGCCTCACAGTGGAGGTGGGTTGCCAGTGGAGGTCTGCAGTTGGACCCCTCTCGATAGATTGGGTACATTTTATTGTATTTAATCTTTTTGGATTTATTTCTGTTCAGTATTTCTGACTTTTCACTAATACAGTGTTATCTTTGCAGTGCTAACAGCACTAAAAATTACATTCAAAAACACTTTCCACTTCCTGTTCTATAAGTAATCAGATGTTTACTGCCAATACCTTTCAATGGAACTATCCTACTTAAAAAAAGGAGTAGAAAAATAGTCCTTATTAAAATGTTTCAGATGATGTAGTTAATAAAAAAATCAATTTGTTGGCAGTCGTTGTTTTACATGTGCGTGAATTATAACGACAATAAGCTTAGATGTTTTAAATGTTGAAATTTAAAACTAATTATCTGTCTGCAGGTGGTGAAGAAAATACCACTGACCTCATCGTGTATGATTATTCATCTTATTATGGAGGGGAGGTGGGAGAGTTCATTCCTTGCAACTACGACCATGTGGGAGATTTTGGGAGAGTTTTTCTGCCTACTCTCTATAGTTTGGTTTTCATCCTCGGCTTCATAGGTGCGTGAGTGAGTGAGTGAGTGAGAGAGAGTAAAGGAGACCATTACTTTACAAAGCTGAAATGCATATGATACACAGTGTTCTTACAGATTTGACATTTCCCCCCTCTCTCAGGTAACAGCCTCGTGGTGTGTGTCCTGGTGAAGCACAGAAACCAGACTAACTTCACAGACATCTGCCTTTTCAACCTGGCTCTCTCCGACCTCTTGTTCGTCCTCACGCTGCCTTTCTACTCTCACTACTCTGTGGTCAGTGAATGGACTTTCGGAGACTTTATGTGCCGCTTCATCGCTGGCTTCCACAACATCGGGTTCTTCAGCGGCATCTTCTTCATCGTTGTCATGACGCTGGACCGCTACGTCGTCCTCATGCACGCGCAAGCAGTACCACGATATCGCACTCTGAGGAAAGGCATCGCTCTGACTGTGTTCACCTGGATGCTGAGCATGAGTGTCTCTCTACCGGCTTTTGTCTTTACAAATTCGACTCTGGCGTGCTGCGCTGTGCCTACCTCCCTGAAAACGATGGCTGGGAGACTTATAACCTCTTGGCAATAAACATACTGGGTCTCGTGATTCCCTTCTTGGTGATGGTAGTTTGCTACTCCAGGATCATCCCTAGACTGATGAACATGAGGAGTGCAATGAAGCACCGCGTTGACAAGATGATCATGGCCGTAGCTGTGGCCTTTTTCTTATTCTGGCCTCCATATAACATTTGCCTGTTCTAGTGGTTTCTGAAATCTACAGGTAAATTACTGCTTGATTGTAAAAAGGAAGGGCCCTTAATGGTGTCAGTAACAGTGACCGAGGCCTTTGCCTACACTCACTGCTGCCTGAACCCCATCATATACGCTTTTGTAGGACAAAAGTTTAGGAAAGAAGTCGTGCAGCTGCTGAGCAAATGTGTGCCTGGGATTCACTTTGCCAGAGATTTATCAGATAGCTCATTCAAGAAAAGCTCAGTTGTGTCCAGGTCCTCTGAGATCACCTCCACTTTCATCGAGTAGGAGTTGGAAGTCAGATGTAATGTGTTTTAAAGACATCACCTGCAGAGTATAACCAGTGTTAGTGTGTGAAGAATTAACCCTTGTCCCACCCACATACAATGGTTCCGACGGCCATGTAGTGTTAGCTTTTAGACGCATCAACGCATGGGGGGAATTCACTTAGGCCAGAATGAGTTCTTCTGTAGGCTGTGACTTAAATGCAACAGCTGCTCATGTAAATGGGTGATGAAGTAATACCATATCTAATTCCTCTTTCTCTTAGATAAGTTGCAGGTCCAAATAATGCTATTTAATTACACTAATTACTGTTACTGCACTGTAGATTGGTTCAACCAGAGTGTGATTTAGCTCTATAGTTTGACTGCATAAAAAAACACATACTAAGCTGTTGATAAGGATCCTATTTAAAGCGGCTACCATCTGAATTTAATAACCTGATGGTGGAAGGAATAAAAGATTTGGAATAATAATTACTTTATGTATGGATACATATATGTATGATTGCTTTTATTTTATTATATTTTCCTGTGTAGCCTATATCTGTGGGTATATGCTCATGTATGGCCTAGCCAGTTAGGCAGCATCTACATAGCCTATTTATTTAATTTATTACAGCAAATAAATGCAGAAAGTCAGAATATAGAAAATAGATATCATTAAATAATTTAGTTTAGGCTTTGCCGTCATGCCTAGACCTGTGAACAAATGTCTATTATTAGAAAAAACAAAACAGCCCACATTTCCTTAGACCTGCAGAGGACTGACCTCAGAATCAGCTGCCCTGCCATTCTCCTGCTTCTCTCTTTCTCTCACCTAAAATATCTTCAATATCCATCTGGTCAATTGATTGAGGGATCTACAACAGCATTAACAGAGACACTATGACATCTAGTTGTCACTGAAAACAACATTATGTGTAGGCTGATATTGTTTTGAAACAGGCTACTAGATAGGTAATATCAATGGCAACGTTTGGCTCTGCTACAAAATCTGCCTAGCAGCTCCACCTGCTGTTTATGGTTAACATCAGCTGTCAAACGGTCTGACAGCTTCTGTTCACATCAGTAGCCTATTTTTCTCTTGTGTGTGAAATGAATTCCACATTAGTGAGTTTTGTTGTTCAGTTATGGTCCAAACTTTGATTTTTAATAAAAACATGTAGGCTAGACTGTGTTTCAGTCGAGCCTGATTGTTGGGACAGAGGAACTGAGGAGATGAGGTTTACACGGTTTAACTTGATCTGATGCGTATTCACCTTCACTTTCACTTTCTTTCAGGTCACGTATGCTATGAGCCATGTAGCCTACTCAGCTGATGCGAGTTGTAAACAAAAATATCCTCTTCATGCTCTGAACCGTAAATTCGTCAGTTTAACAGATTAAGTCTCTCAGGTGACATAAAGTGGGACAGCTGCTGCTCAATGGCTTTAAACCCGTAAGTAGACCTAACTAAAAGCTTCTGTTTACAGTTTGTGTTGTTTTAATTGTGTTCAACTGAAAAATATAATGTTTGTTTACACCTGACTGACGCGCATAGGCTATTAATTTAACATCGACGCAGATCAGAAAATCGATTCAAAGTGGCCGAAAGTTTTATATTCGGTTCTTTATTAAACTCCTTTGATCTAAACCTGTTGCGAGTTCTTAAATGACAACGAGGAAACATTCAGCCGCATTTCTTTGTTGATTTCAGGCTTTTCAAACTTGTGCTTTGTGTGAGTGAGAAAGTGTTGGACCACATGAGCAATGTCTAGTATCTCTTTCCCTCTCTCTCTCCTTATTATTTATTTATTTATCTAAAAAAATAACGTTAAGACAAGTTCGGGGGGGGGGGGGGGGGGGGGGGGGGGGGGGCTGTCAGTAAACTATGGAATCAGAGTTTATTTAGTCAAAACTCAGGCCTACTGAAGCAAAAACAATAATCTCAAAAGTAAAACCCATAAATTGCAAACAAACTACTGGTCTTTTCCTTGTTTGATGAGAAGCCCTGTTGTTTACAGCGCCCCCTGCTGCTTTCTCACTGATCAGACTTCTGCTCTCAATCTGCTTTGACGCTGCCAGCTCTCATGTTCGTGCTGCATGACTTCTTACTTTATTAATCTTATGGCAATCCAGTTTCCTGTAAACCTTCCAGTGTTTCAGGGCAACAGCTCGTTGCACTGAACATCGGAGCTGTCACTCAAACACTCACTATCCAATGGGAATGCACCCCTGGCGTTTGTGTCAGAACTGAAACAAAAAGTTAGGCAGCGCAGACAGCTGGCAGAGTCACGTGTCTTCTCATTAAAATCATATGTTTACTTTCACTTACAGTAGGCTAATATTCTGTCACTCGATTTGCAGAAACATGAAAATTAATAGTCTACTGAGAAAATATTCAACCACATGCTCTTTGAAGTTCAATACACATAAAACTACTTTTAAATGTTTTTATTCAGACTTGAAGAAGATTAGACTATATGTCACAGACTTCTAAAACACCCAGATGCTCTACTGTGGCCTTTAATTTGTTGACTGATCTGTTAATGTTACAAACCTTAAAGGAAGAACTTATTCATGATTCACTGAAATACATCTACACAAATCTGTCCTGTATCTTCTTCCTCTAATAAAACTGTCTCCCCTGCAACTGTGATTAACAATTCTCTATGTCTTTTAACCTGACACTTATTTTCTTGATTAATTAACTTAAAAAATGATGGGCACATTTAAGAGCTCATATTAGGGGTGTGATGAAACACTTAATCCATGAGACGGGATAATGCACAATATTGGAGTCACGAGAACAAAGGGACATTTTGTAATTTATGATGGAAATGTCTTTATTTATACTAAGGGAAACAAAATTCAAGTGGCCGGTGACAATCAGAATATAAAAATATTATCAACAGGTTGATATTATTTTTAGCCTAAGTTACTGTTTTGGACAAGGCAGATCTGTTTCTTCTTTAAACTGCATTTCATGTTTTCTTAATGTGCAAATAAACCTTTCTCATAGAATTTCTATTTGTTATTTAACATTTCTTGTTGCAAGCTAATTTTTTAGAAATCCTTTAGCAAATGCTTTCAAAAAGTGGTGGGGACATGTCTCCAGCATCCCCAGTGTGAATGACACCTATGAGTCTTTTAAATAAATGTTAATATCTCCCCTCACGACTTCCCAGAGCCCAGAGTGACGTCCTTAAACTGCTGGTTTTGTTTGACCAACAGTCCAAAAAACCAAAACATATTTTATTCACAAAGACAAGCAGCAACTCTGCATGAGAAGCTGGAAGCAGCAAATATTTGGCAGAATAGTTGATTATTCGACTAATCTGTTAATGGACTAATGTTTGCAGAGCCTCTTCTGACGTGTTGAATTTAAAATAATTTTCCATAAACAGTCAGTTCCTTGATAGAAGTGTTTGTGGCTGAAATGAGGTTAAAAACTGAGGTCTGACTCCACATATTTCCTGATTTACACCCACAGAACAGTTTGTCTTGAACGTGACCTCTCATGGAGAGAACAGTGACGTGATCCTCACCACACCTGAAGGTGGGTCAGTGAGCTGTTACCATGGTTACTCATATAGAAATAGTGAATCACAGGCCAACTGTTGCCTCATAAAGGTGATGCACAAATCTGATTTAAAGGCAAAACATTTATTTTAATAGCTATACTTTAAAATGTGCCACATAAATCACTGCACCACCTGGTCACCACCTAAGGACTACTAGCCAATCAGAAGCAGAGAAGGGTTAGGGAAGTGTGATCCAAATCAAACCCGCTTCAGACTGAGACCGTAACCTAGCAGATGGTATAAGTTACTCACAAGTCCACAACCACGCAACATCATTGTTCCACATCTTACCATAAACCACTACAAAAATCACCATATTTCAACTCAATTTTACATAAAAATTGGCCTATCCAACGTGTTTACGTTACATGGGTAACACACGGCGGAACTGACGTGTGCTTTGATGATGTTGCAGGTGTTCGAATGGAAGAATTTTGTCGAGGGAAGTTCCCTTAACATTCCCTGAGCAGGGAGCAAGGAGTACTGTTTATGTACACTGTGGATCGGAACGCAGCCATTGTTTCTTCTGAGACCGCAGAGAGTCGCCAGTCAATAAATGAGGTTTCTTTAGGTATTTTTATTAAGAAATTATATTTACTTAATTATTCAGTGAAACCATATGTTACTACTAACATGGAAAATGTAAGCCAAGAGTGTGAAACACTGTCACTGTTTCTGCACCACAGTCCATTATAAACCACATATTAAATAAAGTTTATACAAACACTGACAAGAGAAACACATCAATTCTCTCAGTGATTATGGACCCTCGCCAAAACTGCCCGGCAACAATAATATCTGGCCCACTGCCAGATTATGGTGCTCTAATAGCAAAAATATAAATAAATAAATACTTAAAAATAGATCTCAGTCATGACAGCAACAGTTAACATAATCACTTCCTCTTTAGTGGTTTTGTCTACAAAATAAAAGCACAAGAAATCTTGTTTATTGCAATCTTCTATTTGAAGTTGAACTGAGATTTAACTTTGAAAAATTCTAAACGACACTAAGAGTCTGTAGTCTGCTTGACACACCTCTGAAAGAGCCATCAGAAAACGTGATTCCCCTAAATGTCCTCTGCCTGGAGATACTGGGGAAATGCAAAAGCGTCCGTAGGTTGATGGATGTGGATCAAACACAGAAACAAAAACAGTGCCGTGATCCCAGAAATATTCACAGCAGAATTAATTTGTTGAAGAGAGAAAAAAAGAAATTTGTCCCAAGGGAAGTTTGAACCCACTATCATTTGGCTGTGTACCCTGCACCTTACCAACTGAGCTAAACAACAAAATTCTAACAGCGAGGTTGAAAATACTGCTCCGATTCAAAACTTATTTGCAAACCCCTGCAGTATATTATTACTACTTCTTCTTCTAACTTACGTATTCAACACAGCGATGAGTGTCTGAATTCTAGTAGTAGAAGAAGTAGAACAAGAACGTAGTGACGAAACACGTTCAGTAGCGCTGTTTGTCCGATTTAAGCTACTGTAGAAACATGAGGATGCAACGTGGCGACGTCCACGGAAGGGGGTGCCCGCGGTTATGTACATATAAATGTCTCATTCTAAGGTAATAAAAACATAATGGTTTATTATATAACATCTTTACACACCACTGAAAACATAGTAATGGATCTTATATTACATTTCTGTCGATAGATCCTCAGAAATATTACACACTGAAGCTTTAATTTAACATTTCATGAAGCACAAAATGGTAGATTATTCATTATGAACACGTTGCTATAAATTTCACTTGTTTCTTGGTCCAGACTGGTATCATCAAACGGCGTTTGCCGTGGTATCCCAATGCATTTTTTGCTTTTCGCATGTCATTTCCTTTCACGCTGTCACAGGTAAAAACAGCGGCTGTGGGATTTAAACAGCCCTGAAAGTCCAACACTGGACGGGTGGTCGGATAGATAGTAAATTGGTCCCTGAGCCAGGAGCCCGGCGTTCGATTCCCATGTAACATAAATATTAAAAAATAGACAAAATTCATTTAAGTTTTTTAGGTGAAAGGTTGATAAGTTAGTTATGTCGTTACCATGCTACGTCACATTAGCTATGTTGCTAACATTAGCTACGTTGCTAACGTTAGCTACGTTAGCTACATTGCGTAAGATATGTTACTATTGTTTGTTTCGTTAGCCCCGAAACACCTTACGCTAACCTTAACCATCACTGCCTAAACCTAAGTACCATAAAATTTAAATTAATAGCAGTGTCCCATATACCCCGTTTGCTGGCCTACACTGGGTTGCACCAACTGTGTCTAAATTTAAACTTGCACCAGCTGAAATATTTCCAACGTAGACATGTTACAACTTAAATCTTACACCTAGTCCAAAAATTATACCGGGATTTTCTGCATAACTGCGCACACACAGTCTGATGACAGCTCATTTCGGTTAATGAAGCAAAATGCAGATTACAGACTGGTTAAGTAATGAAGGTATGAATGGAAAATGTAGCAAATTTAAAAGTAGATTACTAGACCAAAGAAAATACTGGAGTAAACAGTAAAAATATAAATAATAAAGGCAATGACTTATATATTTTATTTATTTAGCAAATTGGCGTTACTTGTAACAAGTTATTAAGTAACTACCCACCCTGTTGCAGGTGCCCTCACTACTGTCTTCAGGTAGGCTATAAGTAAAAGCAATAGTGAGGTACTTTGCTGCACCTGCCTGCAGCGAACTCTATTTTTTTGCCCTTAACTTTAGCACCACTTTTGCGTTGTGTCAGCCAACATGATTTCTGTCGGCGTTTCTACCATTTAATTATGTCTGATGCGGAGTGTGTGATTGATTGACTAGTTACTCACAGTAAACCTTCTTGGCTAGCCAACTCGTCGGAGAAAAGTGGGGGGGACAAAACATAGATTTTGAAATATGAGGGGGACATACCCTACGCCTATATAAGTTATAATGTTGCAATTTCATCTGCCCGTCATACGGTACCATTTGTTGCGGGTACCGTTAAATTACGCCTATGTTGTAGTTAACGGTATACCACTTGTTCGCACTGTTGGACTAGCTGTAGATTAAGATTTCGTAGTTATCACCTAATCATAATTCTTTGTCCTTGTTTGTGTACCTTTTTGTTGGTATTTTGTTGCTATTTTTAGCCAAACGTTGAGAGAGAGACAGAGGACAAAACCGTAATAAACTCTATGTTATGAATAGTGCTGTTCACTGACTTTACGTGGTGCAACCAAACATCGACACAGCTTAAGTATCAAACTAACTAGTTCCAACGTATTGATTAGTGTGGACTTGCACCGTAACTTAAGGTAGAACTTATCTATCGCTGGTGCAACAGGCTGCAGGTCCGGTTTTTATAGAAGTTCTTTGCATTTATAAAACCTCTTAGATCATGCAGGGTCGCCCGCTTTAGCTGCTTCTAAGCTGCTTAGATCGTTAATACAAATATTAATGTTTAAACGTATGATCAGTAACCAATGTCAGTATGGACATGCTGCACATCATTAGATTGCAGTTCAATCGTTCAGTTCATTTAACGGAAACAACAAGCCCCAAAGTTTAATTTTTATTGATTTACCCATGTAACCCACATGGTATAAGGGATGAAAAGGGAAAAAAAGTGCAAACTCACATTACCTTTGAAGTCCGCTCGTTAAGTCTGAATGTGTCCGTTCATTGATTATTTATATTCATTTAAAGAATCAAAACAACTTTTCATAAAAATGTATCCAAGTTGCAAATACTGTCATGTGAAGTCCATCGCTCTCCATCTGCTAACTTCTGCCACACTTATCACATCCAAGTTTTACGGTTATTGATTATATCTGCATGTTGACCGGTTAACCCCACAACCGCCTAACGGACGATCTGCTAACAGGCAAGGTTAACCGCCTTAAAGGACATGCAAAAAGCTTAAAATGCATTGACATGGCACGCAAAATGTCCTTAAAAGTGACGTGCTATTTATATGCCATCCCATGATATCACTTTGCATGGTCAGACTGTTCAGCAGATTTTTGGTGAATATGTAAATAATTTATCTACAGTGTCACCATCTGGCCAAGAGGTGTAACTTCTGTTAGGTGACTGGTAGCTGTTAAATCATCTGATTGTTTATTTAGTTTCTCATTGTCTCTAAATTGGTATAAATGTTGTTGATGTGGTACTGTGGTAAATGTTGTTGACAAACACTGGTTTTCTGTCTACATGCAGCTGTAAAACAAACACCAGGAGGGCCGGAGGAGGAAGAAGACACATCATATGACTGGAAGAACGATAAAACTACTCAAGAAGCTGTAGCTGGTGGACTTCTGTTAATTGCTGCTGTAATAGCTCTAGTCACTGCAGCTGAAAGATGTGTAGCTACACTCATTCGTCGAGTTAAAAGAAAGTAAGTTGCTCTGTTTTAAATTGATCTATTTCCTCTTATGATTGATGAGTCATTGATTTGTTGGCACTTACTTTTGTCTCATGTCAGTCTCACAGGTCAAGACCAGGATAGACGTTCCCTCATTGAGCTTATCAGGAAGATCAAAACCAAGTTACATCCACAACCACAACTGCTCCAGGTGTGAACGGATCCAGACATCAAGACTTAAAAGTATAGTCTGAAATCTACAATACTTACTTCACAAAGGTCTGTATGTTTTTACCTCCTGGGTTTAAGTTGTGTGCTGTTCAGCTGCCGACTCTCAGGTCCAGAAAGCATCAGTCCTGCAAACAGAAGAACCCCAATGACAAGGAAGTGTTGTCGAAACAATCTCAGACTGCATCAGCAATAATAAAACAGCAGCATCACCATAAAACAGCCCAATTATGATCAATGCATGTGTTTTAAAATGACTTGTTTACTGTGATGTACAAACCTCAAACAGGTTTAAAGTTTCTTCTGGTTGATTCTCAAGTCAGTCTGGTCCAAACTGTCTGAAGGAAGCAACGTGATGAATATAAAGTTCCTGTCAGTTCTTTTTCATGGGAAAAGTTTCTGCAGGTTGATTCTCACTGAAGCATCTGTGTGCTCTACTTTTAGCCAAGTTACTAATCACACAGACTTTTCTGCTGATCATTATTCTCAGTTTACTGTGTGTATTTGTACATATTTTATTGTGTCATACAGTAACGCTACATTTCTATGTGAGTGTGTTGCCCCTTGAAACTTGAGTCAGACCGTCCATCACAGTGAGCATCGTCTCATTATGTGTTAGACTGCAGGTGTCAGAAGAGTGTGCTAAACCTTTGGGACTCTGCACACAACGTCCCAATTTTAAGCATTTGTTTAAGTATTGATCTGATTTTTGTGTCTTATTGTTATTTCTGCTTTTTATCTTAATGCAAAGCACTTTTAACTCTGTGATGAACTTACTTTATTTTTAAACATAAAATATGAGCCCTGTTTTTTTTCTGTGTAAATTTATTGTGTGACTGTAGGAGCTCAGAGGGAGTGTGTCTTACGTATGTGTAACAGATGATTTGTGTTTATCAAAATTGTAATATTGTTAATATTGTTAATGTTTTAATATGTTGAATCACTTTGTGAATGTCCTCGGTCCTCTGGGAAGCTTGTTGGGTTGACATGAAGAAAACTTGAGTTTCTTATAAAGATGCTGTTTTACTTCAACCAGAATAAAGTGCAGCAGGTAACCAGACAGCAGCTGTTCTTTGTCACCTTCAGACTTCAGAGTTCACGTGAGACTCAGAACCGGACTGGCTGAGACCTGTTTGGTACAGAAGGGGGAAGTCTTGTTTTATTGTGATCTTCACTCAGAACAGAAACACAGAAATACATGTGATAAATAAAACAGCAACACTATATAGAAAGAGTCATTATAAAATGCTGCACAGAGATATAAGAATGACCTTTAAGATAAAAGAAAAAATAGGGCATTAAAATTATATTTAAAAATATTTGTATTGCCAGTTCAACAAACCATTCATTCAACATTCAATTAGTTAGAAATTACTGTTTCAGTTTACATAAAGTAAAAGCAAAGACAAAAATCCTCCAGCAGCTAAAAAATGCAGCAGTATTTATAAGAAGAAGCTTTAAATCCAACAGTTGTGGATTCCTCAAGTTGTGTTAAACTGATGTACCGTAATAAGTCCGATCTCACAAGAAGGAAACATTTCCAGCAAATATCTCAGTTAAAACACAGCAGAAGGTTTTTGTGATCTTCACATTTCAATGAGCCTCAGCTCAGCTGCAGCCAGGTGAGGATTTCTAAACAAAACCACCTGACTTCCAGTAAAGAGCTCCCTCAGGTGACCTTTGGCCTTAAGGCCAGAGTTAACACCTCAAAGCTTTTCGTTACTCCATGGAGCCACACATATGATAGGATATAAATATAAAGAAGTTAGATAGTATCATTATAGATTAATCACATAGGGCTTTAATAAATGAATGCCTTGATGCAGGAAACTGTGTTCTTTACCTTTTATGTTGTCCATTTGATAGGAAGCTTCATCAAACTCTATCACTTTTTAGACAGATCTGAAATCTGCTCTGTGTTCACTTTATTGAAATAATGCTTAGAAGCAATTTGTTTTTTTACCTTTTGCATTTAATAAACTGTACACAGCAACTGGTGACGATTTACGTTATAACTCAGGATGTGGCAGATAACAGAAATGATCTACTATACACTATTGTACACACCCTGGTTGCAACAGGTTTTCAGATCTGAAACCTCATTCTGCATTCCTTAATCCTGGGTTTGACGCATTCAACCACTATTTCCACCTCCTTCTGCTACTCTTAATAATAAAAAAGCACGCCTGCAGCACACCCCAACGCATGTCACAGTGCAGGGGTCGTTCCAAATCTGCTTTCTGAAACAGGGCTTAGCACAAAGATGGAAAACATTCAGTTTAAAAACAGTTGTTTGGAAAATAATATTAGCTTATTTTATATTTTGCAACAAAAGCGCCATCTAGTGCCTGATTGGTGCTGAATTTTGCGCAGAGGGCTCATGAAACTACTGGCCCAAGTTAGTATCATGTTTATTATTATTATTAATTGAAATTGCGGCATACTGCGTGAGAGTTAACTGACTTCTTTGATTATAGCACTGCCTGCTAGTGGACATGTGTCCTTGTCAGTTTAACAGTAGTTTGGAAAAATTATTTTACTACTTGGCCAGAACTCTGTATTAACTTCTTTGTCATAACTAGTCACACTGGTAGAACTTCATCCAACATTCACATAGGTGCATGCACCAGCAACTTCTATTAGAGGACTAAAGAAGGGAGTATGCCATAGTAATGAGCCAAGGAAATGACGTATTGACATCTAAAATTAGTTAACCCTGAGATAAGGCAAACAGTGGGTTTTCCATTACAGAAAGGTAACCTCACCTGCTTGCCTGCATGTTTTCTTCAACAAAATTCGACGCTGTTTCATTTCCTTATTGATTCAGTCAATTTAATCAAAGCACATATCAATGCGCATTAGTTAGCAGAGGTTTGTTATATTCACAATCGTGGTTGGATTCAAACACCCTCAGCTCAGAATAAAACCTCTGCACTTTTCAAAATTCCACTGTGACTCTGAGCAAACAAGACAAACTGTCAGTAAGAGCAGTTCCACAAAAATTTGCATTGTGCATAATAAGTAATTTCAGTTGAATTTAACACCAAAGGCTGAAAGGTACTATTCAGCCCAGCAAGTACATTACTATTGCTGCTCATACTTTTACTTAGGTTAAAGGTCACGAGAGAGCTCTTTAGTGGAAGTTAGATCATCTTGTTTAAAAATCTTTAATTCGCAAATTGCTATTGCCCCGAAGGAATTCATTGCAGACACTGCAGCCATACTGTACAAATTCCAAAGCTTTTTGTACCTAAGAGTCATTTCAACACCAAATATGTGAAAATAGGTAAACTTTAACGTTGTTATTATTTCCCCTATAAAAAAATAAAATAAAAACAGTGAAATACTGCACCATTGACTTCAGACCAGGTGGTCTGGTTTGGTTGCTCTGAATTGTTACGTTTTGGATGCTGCACAAAGAAGTTCCTCCTCCCATTGTTTCTACTCCAGAAAAACGACCGAATAGGTTTGTTCGGCTCGTTATTACGACCCATACCATTGTGCCACGATAGCAAAAGAGGAAGTAGGGTTGTGTATTTTATAAGTAGCGATAAAAACTGCAGAAGGTGGATACGGTGGTCAGTGGATTAATTAGTTTTTGCTGCCTCAAGATAGCAATGCACCAACAATTTGCCTGACCATACTTCATTCATAAACTCTCCCAAGGGTGCACAGATGACATTTGCTATTAAGATAGGGCCGTCTGTGTCTGTGAGATGGTCTGAAGGGGATACTACCATATCAGCAGAGCAATACAGGGCAGGTAGACATTTAATCATTAAATGATGACATTAGTCTCGTAATATTATGACTTTTTTCTTGACATGTCAGAGAACACAGATATGTGGGATAGATTGTGAATGTGAAGGAAGTTTTAAACATGAGCAGAAAACCTGCTGAAATACAGGAGCAATTAAAGTCCAGGAGTTTATAACTTATTAAAAATGAAGTAATCTAATTGGATTTTGGCTATTGGATTGGATCACATTATGAAAATGGGTTGTTGATTAGATCACCTAATCCAATCCTGGATCAAACCTCCAGTGTTGATGTTCAAAACTTTTAGTGAGACTGGGACCTCTTTGATAAAAAAAAACCCCTGGATTATTCTTATCCCATCAGCATCCTGGGTGGATTCAGAGTGGATTTTAGGAAAAAACTATAATAAAACTTTGAAACAATATGTTCTGTCCTCTTCACACGCCTTGCATGAATTGACAGGCAGATGAACTCCATCCCCAATTACTACACTGACAAAGATGTTCCAACTTGACTTTCTTTTAATGTAGCAACTGGCAGTAGGGTAAAACTGACAAAAAGATAAACAAAACATACAGTGGGTACGGAAAGTATTCAGACCCCTTTAAATTTTTCACTCTTTGTTTCATTGCACCCATTTTCCAAAAATCAAAAAAGTTCATTTTATTTCTCAGTAATGTACACTCAGCACCCCATCTTGACAGAAAAAAACAGAAATGTAGAAATTTTTGCAAATTTATTAAAAAAGAAAAACTGAAATATCACATGGTCATAAGTATTCAGACCCTTTGCCGTGACACTCATATTTAACTCAGGTGCTGTCTATTTCTTCTGATCATCCATGAGATGGTTCTACACCTTCATTTGAGTCCAGCTGTGTTTGATTATACTGATTGGACTTGATTAGGAAAGCCACACACCTGTCTATATAAGACCTTACAGCTCACAGTGCATGTCAGAGCAAATGAGAATCATGAGGTCAAAGGAACTGCCTGAAGAGCTCAGAGACAGAATTGTGGCAAGGCACAGATCTGGCCAAGGTTACAAAAAAATTTCTGCTGCACTAAAGGTTCCTAAGAGCACAGTGGCCTCCATAATCCTCAAATGGAAGACGTTTGGGACGACCAGAACCCTTCCTAGAGCTGGCCGTCCGGCCAAACTGAGCTATCGGGGGAGAAGAGCCTTGGTGAGAGAGGTAAAGAAGAACC
>NW_025741316.1:0-875 GCF_021292245.1 Micropterus dolomieu
AGACTCCAGACGACAACTAAGACATACTAAACAACCACAGACTCAAACGACCACAAAGAGACTCCAAATGACAACAAAGAGGCTCCAAACGACAACAATGAGGCTCCAAACGACAACAAAGAGACTCCAAACGACAACTAAGACATACTAAACAACCACAGACTCAAACGACCACAAAGAGGCTCCAAACGACCACAAAGAGGCTCCAGACGACAACTAAGACATACTAAACAACCACAGACTCAAACGACCACAAAGAGGCTCCAAACGACCACAAAGAGACTCCAAACGACCACAAAGAGACTCCAGACGACAACTAAGACATACTAAACAACCACAGACTCAAACGACCACAAAGAGGCTCCAAACGACCACAAAGAGGCTCCAAACGACCACAAAGAGACTCCAGACGACAACTAAGACATACTAAACAACCACAGACTCAAACGACCACAAAGAGACTCCAAATGACAACAAAGAGACTCCAAACGACCACAAAGAGACACAAAACGACCACAAAGAGGCTCCAAACGACAACAAAGAGACTCCAAATGACAACAAAGAGACTCCAAATGACAAGAAAGAGACTCCAAATGACAAGAAAGAGACTCCAAATGACAACAAAGAGACTCCAGACGACCACAAAGAGACACAAATGACAACTAAGACATACTAAACAACCACAGACTCAAACGACCACAAAGAGACTCCAAATGACAACAAAGAGGCTCCAAACGACCACAAAGAGACTCCAGACGACAACTAAGACATACTAAACAACCACAGACTCAAACGACCACAAAGAGACTCCAAATGACAACAAAGAGGCTCCAAACGACAACAATGAGGCTCCAAACGACAACAAAGAGACTCCA
>NW_025741317.1:0-1729 GCF_021292245.1 Micropterus dolomieu
TTCACAAAGGCAGTTGTTAAGTGAACTCAGCATTCCAGGGTCTGTGGATCTGACGGGCAAGTATATTTGTGTGTCATCAGCATAAATATGAAAAGAAATGCCATGTTTATGGATAATATGTCCAAGGGGAAGCAGATACAAGGAAAACAAAATGGGTCCTAAGACCGGCCCCTGAGGCACACCATATTTAACTGGACAGAACGAGGAGACATAGTTGTTTACAGACACGCAAAACTTCCTATTTGACAGGTAGGATGAAAACCATTCTAGGGCAGTACCAGAGATCCCCACCCAGTGCCTCAGTCTGTCTAACATGATGTTGTGATCAATGGTGTCAAAAGCAGCGCTAAGGTCCAGGAGTACCAGGACTGAGCACATACCTTCATCAGCAGACATTAAAAGGTCATTGGTGACTTTAAGCAGGGCAGTCTCAGTGCTGTGGTACTTCCTAAAACCAGACTGAAACTTTTCAAATATTTTGTTATTTTCCAGCACAATGAGCAGCTGTTTGGACACAATTCTTTCTAGAATCTTTGCAATAAAAGGCAGTTTTGAAATTGGTCTAAAATTATGTGGGAGGGAGGGATCTAAACCAGGTTTCTTTAAAGGTGGGTTCACGCAAGCCGTTTTAAAATAATCAGGGACACAACCAGTAGATAGGGAGCTGTTGAAAACAGAGATCAAATGGGGCCCAACAGAATCCTTTACTTTCAGTAAAAATTTTGTAGGTATTATATCAAGTGGGCTGGAGGACACTCTCATTTGTGATACTGTTTTTAAAAGCTCAGACAAGTCGATGGGATAAAACTGGTTAAAACTCTGTTGTTGCTGGTAAATCAAACATCTTCCCACAATCAAACCTCAATTGTCAAACTGTTGTACCGTTCTTAGTTTTAGGCACTTGATAAAAAGGAGAACAATTGTCAGTAGTTAGACTTTACAAGGTTAGCACTTCATAGGAACACAGATGAGAGGAGCTTAACATGCTTTCTGAATATAGGCTACTGGCTGTTACACGTTCTTAGAGAATATAAGCAAGATACATGAGTGGCATTAGATTATTGACAAGATAAATACGGAGTGACATTTATACATTAACACCTTTCATACGATGGCATGTAATACTTATTTTGTCCACTTGGGGGGAGCTCAGGTTTCATGACGACAGCTTAGATTAATCCTAAAACAATTCTGGCAAATTAATCGAGTATAGGATGATATTTCTTTATCATCATTTCTAAAGGAGGTGTCAGAAAGTTGTGAACAAGCATTGGTTACACATAAACTGAAAGAAATGTCATTAACCTTGCTGAAAATTAAAACACTGCAAAAGTAACTTATTAGGTAATTAAAAGCAGAGGAAGACAGTTGCCACAGTTACATGTGTGGGGGGCAGTTTAGGGTTTCCCTTCAAAAAGGTGCCAGTTTTACGATCAACTGCCCAGAGACGGCACAAGAGAAACCTTTCACCTTTTGCTTTGGGGGTGACTTTGGCTGTCTGTAGAGGGTTGGTAATCAAACCCCCCTCCCCCTTCTCTCAGAGAGAGAGGTTAGTTACTTGCTCCAGAGGCGTGCGACCTCTGACATATACAGCAAATTTAAGTCACTGTGGATAAAAGCGTCAGCTAAATGAATTAATATCAATGTAAAAATGCTGCAGGATTCAGCACAAACATTTCTCTTTCCTTCAAGAGAAAATAAAATATAGTGATGCAGCATCACCCCCCCC
>NW_025741318.1:0-2089 GCF_021292245.1 Micropterus dolomieu
GATGGGTACATGGTGGCCATAAAGGGATGGACATGGTCAGAAACAATGCTCAGGTAGGCCGCGGCATTTAAACGATGCCCAATTGGCACTAAGGGGCCTAAAGTGTGCCAAGAAAACATCCCCCACACCATTACACCACCACCACCAGCCTGCACGGTGGTAACAAGGCATGATGGATCCATGTTTTCATTCTGTTTACACCAAATTCTGACTCTACCATCTGAATGTCTCAACAGAAATCGAGCTCTTGCAAATTGTAGCCTCTTTTTCCTATTTGTAGTGGAGATGAGTGGTACCCGGTGGGGTCTTCTGCTGTTGTAGCCCATCCGCCTCAAGGTTGTGCGTGTTGTGGCTTCACAAATGCTTTGCTGCATACCTCGGTTGTAACGAGTGGTTATTTCAGTCAAAGTTGCTCTTCTATCAGCTTGAATCAGTCGGCCCATTCTCCTCTGACCTCTAGCATCAACAAGGCATTTTCGCCCACAGGACTGCCGCATACTGGATGTTTTTCCCTTTTCACACCATTCTTTGTAAACCCTAGAAATGGTTGTGCGTGAAAATCCCAGTAACTGAGCAGATTGTGAAATACTCAGACCGGCCCGTCTGGCACCAACAACCATGCCACGCTTAAAATTGCTTAAATCACCTTTCTTTCCCATTCTGACATTCACTTTGGAGTTCAGGAGATTGTCTTGACCAGGACCACACCCCTAAATGCATTGAAGCAACTGCCATGTGATTGGTTGATTAGATAATTGCATTAATGAGAAATTGAACAGGTGTTCCTAATAATCCTTTAGGGGTGTGTGTGTGTGTGTGTGTGTGTGTGTGTGTGTGTGTGTGTGTATATACGCACGCACGCACGCACGCACATATGACATTAATAGGAACAGGAACATACACTCACTTGCACTCACGCAAGCAAACACTTTGGAAAGAGCTGATACTGTTACTTTGTGCAGGAGAATTAGGTTGTGCATTTATGCGTTTATAACCAACAGGCTTCCTCAAAATATTAACTTGGTGTTATTAGGACATAAAAAAGGGTAGAACTTCTGAATGCACTGGATGATCTGCCCTCATTGCCATATGCATGTCAACAACTTGTACGTACTTCTATAACTGTGTACAAACTAGAAAAACCAAACTTGGTAGCCGAAACGGTTTTCTTCTTTAGTAGGTTTGTTTGCCAAACCTACCCAGAGACCACTTTATGCGATCTAACATGAAGATAAATTTGAGTGTGCTCCCACTGAGGATGTTCTGCGTATAAATTTCACAATGCACCTGCTTTCTCTCTCTCTAACAAAGGGAGTGTTGAACTTTAAGATCGGTTGAACTAAGCTTGATGTAGTAATTGCTTATTTTCATCATCCCTAAGGAGAAAAAATGGTCTAATTCCCTTTATTCTGCAATAGAGATTGTAGACCCACAGGTTAGCCTAATTTAATAACTCACTGCAGCAGAGGGGCTGTGAAAATGAAGGCAAATTTGACTTGAGACTATTAGGGCAGAACCAGAAGTGATTTATATTGGATCACATTGGAGTCATCTGGGAGCACTGGTGAGCCTGCCATCATTTTTGCAACTGGACAGTTCTACTGCATGCGAGTGAGCGTCTCCAGGTGTGGAAAAAGTATTATGGAATAAGCTACTATTACATTGCTGATATTTTACTTGAACACTTGTAAAAACCATCCTTAAGTTGGCAGGAAATGGGTTGACTTACTAAAACATTTTGAGGTAGAATCTAACATCAAAAGAAACAGAATAAGCCTTGGGTGAAACTCTGCTCAAGGTTCATTTAGTAGCTGTTCTGGAGCTTTCTATCATGCCACATAATAGAAGTTCAATTGCATTTTAAGGACTGCTGTTCCCAAAGTCGGCAATTGACTTTGACCATACCATCGTCCCAGACCTCACTCAAGGGTAAAAGTGGCGCCAACTCTTCTGTCACACTAAAATAAAAAATAAGCTGCCTGTTTCTTATTTTAATCTGACGGGTTATTTATTTATATATATATATATATATATATATATATATATATATATATATATATATATATATATATATATATATATATATATA
>NW_025741319.1:0-6567 GCF_021292245.1 Micropterus dolomieu
ATCACAAATGAGAGTGTCCTCCAGCCCACTTGATGTAATACCTACAGAAGTTTTTACTGAAAGTAATAGATTCTGTTGGGCCCCATTTGATCTCTGTTTTCAACAGCTCCCTATCTACTGGTTGTGTCCCTGATTATTTTAAAATGGCTTGTGAGAACCCACTTTTAAAGAAACCTAGTTTAGATCCCTCCCTCCCACATAATTTTAGACCAATTTCAAAACTGCCTTTTATTGCAAAGATTCTAGAAAGAATTGTGTCCAAACAGCTGCTCACTGTACTGGAAAATAACAAAATATTTGAAAAGTTTCAGTCTGGTTTTAGGAAGTACCACAGCACTGAGACTGCCCTGCTTAAAGTCACCAATGACCTTTTAATGTCTGCTGATGAAGGTATGTGCTCAGTCCTGGTACTCCTGGACCTTAGCGCTGCTTTTGACACCATTGATCACAACATCATGTTAGACAGACTGAGGCACTGGGTGGGGATCTCTGGTACTGCCCTAGAATGGTTTTCATCCTACCTGTCAAATAGGACGTTTTGTGTGTCTGTAAACAACTATGTCTCCTCATTCTGTCCAGTTAAATATGGTGTGCCTCAGGGGTCGGTCTTAGGACCCATTTTGTTTTCCTTGTATCTGCTGGACATATTATCCATAAACATGGCATTTATTTTCATATTTATGCTGATGACATACAAATATACTTGCCCGTCAGATCCACAGACCCTGGAATGCTGAGTTCACTTAACAACTGCCTTTGTGAAGTTAAAAAATGGATGTCAAATAATTTCCTCCAGCTGAACTCAGACAAAACAGAAATCCTGGTCATCGGGTCTCAACTTAGAAATATAGCTAAAATTCGATCTATGTTAACTTTTAATGACACAGAGACCATTTTACACGCCTTCATCTCATCACGCCTGGATTATTGCAACAGCCTTTTCACCTGTTTAACCCAAAAATCTATTGATCGACTCCAGACTGTCCAGAACTCAGCTGCCAGGCTTTTAACCAGAACAAAGAAATATGACCACATTACTCCTATTTTAGCTTCATTACACTGGCTCCCAGTATGTTTTAGAATTAACTTTAAAATTTTATTGATCACTTTTAAAGCTCTACATGGCCTCTCGCCTTGTTATATTTCTGAACTTTTAGTCCCATACACACCAGCACGTACCTTGAGATCCTCGGGCAGAGGTCTGTTGTCTGTTCCAGAGTCTCGACTGAAAACTAAAGGGGACAGAGCGCTGTCAGGGCCCCGAGGCTCTGGAACAGCCTGCCCGAGGAAATCAGGTCGGCTGAGTCAGTGAACTCTTTTAAGTCCCTTCTTAAAACATACTTTTATAGGAGAGCCTTTCCCGATCTTATTTGACTTTATTTTATCCCTTTTATTTTATTGTATTTTACTAATTTAATATTTATCTTAAACGTGTATCTTTTCTTTTCTTTATGTTGTATTGTTTTTGTATTATTGTCTCTTGGGTATTATTGTCTTTACACTTATTAAAGCACTTTGTAACTTGTTTTTGAAAAGTGCTCTACAAATAAAGATAATTATTATTATATTATTACTACTAGTAGCCCTGTTTTGGCCAGCACGAGTGTGGTTCTCGGATTTAATATCGCTCCTGGAGGGCCCGCCCTGGCAGGTCCCTCTGAGAAGAGACCTGCTGTCCCAGGCGGAGGGCCGGATCCTTCACCCGCCCTGAGGCAGCTGTGGGTCTGGCCCCTGAGGGGGCGCAGTTCCTGGAGGTGGGCCTAACGGCAGGAGCGGTAGAGACGCTACTCAGCTCTAGAGCCCCATCCACGAGAAGGATGTACAGCCTGAAGCGGAATGTGTTCGCCACCTGGTGTAGAGAACGGGCGGTGGACCCAGTTACCTGCTCGGTAATTATGATACTGGAGTTCTGCCATTGCAGCGTTCCACGCCCCTCTGAGTGATGGGCCCCTGGGGAGGCTTCCACTGGTCGTGCGCTTCCTCCATGGAGCCCAGAGGATGAGACCCGTGACTCGTTCCAGGGTTCCCACCTGGGACCTGGCAGTGGTTCTCGAAGCGCTGGCTGAGCCCCCCTTCGAAACCCCTGGAGTCGGCTGAGGCCAAGCACATTACCCTTAAGATGGCCTTTCTCCTCGCTATCACCTCTCTGAGGAGGGTGGGGGATCTCCAGGCACTTTCGGTTTCTCCTCGATGCCTGGAGTTTGCCCCGGGGAGGATCAGGGCCATCCTGCACCCTTGTCCAGCCTATGTCCCTAAGGTTCCGTCCAGTTTGGCAGGGTCCACGGTGCTGCAGGCGTTTCATCCCCCACCTCATGTGACGGCGGAGGACGGGAGACTTCATCTGCTCTGCCCTGTCAGAGCGCTGAGTATTTATACTCTGAGGTCTTCCCGGTGGAGGAAAGCAGACCAGTTGCTGGTGTGTTTCGGGTCCCCCGAGGCTGGGCTCCCCGCTTCTAAACACACCATCAGCAACTGGATTGTTCAGGGAACGAGACACTGCGTCGGTCCGCCACACCTCATCCTGCCTAGAGTGCCTTGCTTCATAGAAAAGGGCTAATGTGTCCTGTGTGCCGGCATGCTTATATACGCCTCCGGTTACACCATCACACACTACCGTTCTAGCAACACCAATAGGATTGGAGTAGTTTCATTCATAGTTCAGCCCTGCCACGCCCAGAGGCGTTCCCATAGTGTCGTCACCGATGCAGTGTCTCGTTCTCCTTCTCAGGGAACAAGGGTTACATACGTAACCCGAGACGTTCTACCAGGAGCTGAATTACCACAGAGGTGAGCCGGAGTAGTGGCTTAATTGAATATTGACAACATATTTCTGTGGTTTTTCCATGGTTTGAATTTGGTTGTGGCTCCATGGGGCTTTATAGAACCATGATAGAGAAAGATCAAGAGTGAATTTGTGCATTATACTTTGTCAATTAGAGCAAGCCAGCCTTCTCTGTTTGAGAACTGCGCTGTTTTTTAAAAAAATCTCCCACTAGAGGGCTGCACCAGCCTATAACCAGCCTAGTTAAAATGAACGAAATGACACAAAAAAAGATTAGTTCATTTTAATGAACGAGATTTGGTGACTCAAGTCTTTCAAAAGAGTGACTTTTCCCATCACTATTATTCTGCTGGTGTCAGAGTAATTTTCTTGCAGTACACTTATTTTCCATCCATTAAAAATGCCTGCTGTCTTTATTGCTGGGTAATGAGAGCTGAACACATTCAGCCAGGCATATGGTTCATCAGTCCAGAAGATTAAATTGCAGGATCTTCCATCTTTGTAGTGGTCCAGGAACAGGATTTCTGGTCTTTCTCGAAGTATTGTTTGTTTATATTTTCCCCTTGCAGTTTTGCTTTTGATAGCTGGGGGATATTCAATGGTTTCAGAGTGTGTAGACATCATGAAACAGTTGTTGATCTTCAAGCTTCTGTGTTCTGAGTTTAAAACAGCACTACTGCTGTTATTAATGTTGTTGCTAGGTAACCACAGTCCAGTGTTAGCTTGTTAGCTATTAGCTTGAGTATTTCACTTGTTTTATAGTAATGAATGCAAAAACTTACTTCAGTGTCCAGTAGTTTGCTGTTACTTGCTTGAGTCCCTCTATCCTCTTCTTCGTTTGTTTTTGTTCTCTCTGTGTTTGTTTCCCTTCAGTTTGATGCTCTGTTTCTGAGCTCCTTCTTCAAACTGTATCTCTTTTCCTTCTGTCTCTTTATTTATCGTTCTTTTTCCACTTTTTTCTCCTCTGGTGTATTGTAGTTACTTCTTTTGCATCTTCCTCCTAAAAAGTTGGTGTTCATATAATTTTTGGACCGAAAACAAGCGTTTTGTTTAGCAGCAAGCCTTAAACATGACTTCTCACCAACAACAACAACAACTCCCGCCTAGCTTGACGTGACCGACCGAGTTAGCTCAAGCTAAGGAGCTAATGATATATGAGGTAGCTTCTAAACCCCCGGCACTGTACGGTGGAGTTTGGAACCTGTGGCGGTTTTGTTACCAGTTTACGGTCATTACCAGCTTACAGCCAAGGTAAGATACCGGAAAATATTAAAATAACTCACATATCTGTTATTGACATTATACTTCACAAGGTTTTAAATGCTTTTTAATATATAGGCTAAATGTGGCAACGTTATTTTGCAACACTAAAGTTAGATTTAGTTGAGACCAATGTTGATAGTTAACTATGAATCAGTTATTAATTACGTTAACGTTTCAAACAAATCAATTAACCCTTTTACCTACCATTGGTTACGATTCGTCACCTGATTATGTTACTTGTAATAAACGTAATAAGCCAGCGGTAGAGTCCTTACTTACATGATGGAAGCTGTATAACTTGTAAAACGTTAGCCATGGCTGTTATCACATTAATTAATTCCCCACACCGCTATTTTGAGTACCGTTGGTGCTGTCGGCAGGGCTGTGAGAGATTATTGTCTGGAATAGGACACTTGAGGGAGAAAGGTACTTTTTATTTTAGTCACAAGATTTTAGTGATCAGTTCTAGTTTAGGATATGATGCCTCCACATCTGCTACTCAAAGTTTAAACTGTACGTAATTCTAAAATTATTTATACATTTTGAGATACTGGAGTTTTATTTCCATGAGCTATAAACCGTTATCCTCAAGATGAAAACAACAAAAGGGCTTGAAATGCTTCACTTTGTGAAAGAAATTACCTTAGAAAATTAACACTCCACAATATTCTATTTTTTAAAGACTCATCTGTGTTCTTTACTTTATATTTTTCATCACCTGAAGATTTATTACACATTTTCCTGCCAGAGTCACACTGGATCAGATGTCCCACCTGGTACCCAGAGAGCTGCAGAGACCCGGGAAGCCTCCACATTGTGCTTCTGACTGAAGTGGAAAGGCGTTCTCTCCTGTTTACTTTGTGTTTTAAATATTGTCCATATTTCAGTTAAAGGTCCATTTAAAAAAAAGATATGGTTCACATTACAATAAATTCCATATATATTAGCACTCCCTGTCTTTACTACTTACTGAAAATGTCATGGGTTGGTCTCTCTCCCCTCTTTTCCTCTTGTTCTCAGTTTCCCTGCCCCTGTTGTTTCTGTCAGTCATGTGTGTCTTGTCCCATGTCTGTGTGTGATTGGGCGTGTCCGAGCCTGGCCTCTCTCCACCTGCAGCACTCCGCACCTGGGACTCATCAACGCCTGCAGTCTTAAGCTCTGGTTCAGTCTCCACTCGTCGCCAGTTTGTCCGTTTACCTACAGTGGTATATCGCTCTGGCCAATTTCCTAGTTTGCCTAAATACCTTTTTGTGACTTTGCCTAACCTCTTGTTTCCCGTCTGCCACAGTTCCACCCTGGTGTGGAGTCGCTGCCAGCCTGCCTGTATTCTGGATCACCAGTCCGTTGTTCACTGCCTGCCAGTCTGCCTGCCCGTCTTGACACCGTGCGATCGGATCCCCCCGAGACTGGAAACTCTCCGCCAGCCCCCCGAACTCCTTTGCGATCTCTGAGCTCTTTAAATAAAGTCCTGCCTGTGTGCCTGCCTACTTCCGCTCACGAGTCCTTTCTGTGATCCCTAACAGAAAAGCTAATACACTGCTCAAAAAAATAAAGAGAACACTAAAATAACACATCCTAGATCTGAATGAATGAACACCAATGAATTAAATACTCCTTTCTTTACATAGTTGAATGTGCTGACAACAAAATCATACAAAAATTATCAATGGAAATCAAATTTATCAACCCATGGAGGTCTGGATTTGGAGTCACACTCAAAATCAAAGTGGAAAACCACACTACAGGCCGATCCAACTTTGATGTAATGTCCTTAAAACAAGTCAAACTGAGGCTCAGTAGTGTGTGTGGCCTCCACGTGCCTGTATGACCTCCCTACAACGCCTGGGCTCCTGATGAGGTGGCGGATGGTCTCCTGAGGGATCTCCTCCCAGACCTGGACTAAAGCATCCGCCAACTCCTGGACAGTCTGTGGTGCAACGTGGCGTTGGTGGATGGAGCGAGACATGATGTCCCAGATTTGCTCAATTGGATTCAGGTCTGGGGAACAGGCAAGCCAGTCCATAGCATCAATGCCTTCCTCTTGCAGGAAATGCTGACACACTCCAGCCACATGAGGTCTAGCATTGTCTTGCATTAGGAACCCAGGGCCAACCGCACCAGCATATGGTCTCACAAGGGGTCTGAGGATCTCATCTCGGTACCTAATGGCAGTCAGGCTACCTCTGGCGAGCACATGGAGGGCTGTGCGGCCCCCCAAAGAAATGCCACCCCACACCATTACTGACCCACCGCCAAACCGGTCATGCTGGAGGATGTTGCAGGCAGCAGAACATTCTCCACGGCGTCTCCAGACTCTGTCACGTCTGTCACATGTGCTCAGTGTGAATCTGCTTTCATCTGTGAAGAGCACAGGGCGCCAGTGGCGAATTTGCCAATCTTGGTGTTCTCTGGCAAATGCCAAACGTCCTGCACGGTGTTGGGCTGTAAGCACAACCCCCACCTGTGGATGTCGGGCCACCTTACCACCTGCTGCTGGGTTGTTGCCCTCCTACGGCCTCCTC
>NW_025741320.1:0-942 GCF_021292245.1 Micropterus dolomieu
TAATCACTGAGAGGAGATGAAGCGTAGGTTAAAGTTTAATCACTGAGAGGAGGTGAAGAGTAGGTTAAAGTGTAATCAAAGTGTATATCACTGAGAGGAGGTGAAGAGTAGGTTAAAGTTTAATCACTGTGAGGAGGTGAAGCGTAGGTTAAAGTTTAATCACAGAGAGGAGGTGAAGCGTAGGTTAAAGTTTAATCACTGAGAGGAGGTGAAGCGTAGGTTAAAGTGTAATCACTGAGAGGAGGTGAAGCGTCGGTTAAAGTTTAATCACTGTGAGGAGGTGAAGCGTAGGTTAAAGTTTAATCAAAGTGTAATCACTGAGAGGAGGTGAAGCGTAGGTTAAAGTTTAATCACTGAGAGGAGGTGAAGAGTAGGTCAAAGTGTAATCAAAGTGTAATCACTGAGAGGAGGTGAAGCGTAGGTTAAAGTGTAATCACTGAGAGGAGGTGAAGCGTAGGTCAAAGTGTAATCAAAGTTTAATCACTGTGAGGAGGTGAAGCGTAGGTTAAAGTTTAATCACTGTGAGGAGGTGAAGTGAAGGTTAAAGTTTAATCACTGAGAGGAGGTGAAGCGTAGGTTAAAGTTTAATCACTTTGAGGAGGTGAAGCGTAGGTTAAAGTGTAATCACTGAGAGGAGGTGAAGCGTAGGTTAAAGTTTAATCACTGAGAGGAGGTGAAGAGTAGGTTAAAGTGTAATCACTGAGAGGAGATGAAGCGTCGGTTAAAGTTTAATCACTGTGAGGAGGTGAAGCGTAGGTTAAAGTGTAATCAAAGTGTATATCACTGTGAGGAGGTGAAGAGTAGGTTAAAGTTTAATCACTGTGAGGAGGTGAAGCGTAGGTTAAAGTTTAATCACTGAGAGGAGGTGAAGAGTAGGTTAAAGTGTAATCAAAGTGTATATCACTGAGAGGAGGTGAAGAGGAGGTTAAAGTTTAATCACTG
>NW_025741321.1:0-2652 GCF_021292245.1 Micropterus dolomieu
GGAAACAGGTAGAAACAGCTGGAAACAGGTAGAAACAGCTGGAAACAGGTAGAAACAGCTGGAAACAGGTAGAAACAGGTAGAAACAGCTGGAAACAGAGACAGCTGGAAACAGGTAGAGACAGCTGGAAACAGGTAGAGACAGCTGGAAACAGGTAGAAACAGGTAGAAACAGCTGGAAACAGAGACAGCTGGAAACAGGTAGAGACAGCTGGAAACAGGTAGAGACAGCTGGAAACAGGTAGAAACAGGTAGAAACAGCTGGAAACAGGTAGAAACAGGTAGAGACAGCTGGAAACAGAGACAGCTGGAAACAGGTAGAGACAGATAGAAACAGCTGGAAACAGGTAGAAACAGCTGGAAACAGAGACAGCTGGAAACAGGTAGAAACAGCTGGAAACAGGTAGAGACAGATAGAAACAGCTGGAAACAGGTAGAAACAGCTGGAAACAGGTAGAAACAGCTGGAAACAGGTAGAAACAGCTGGAAACAGCTGGAAACAGGTAGAAACAGCTGGAAACAGGTAGAAACAGCTGGAAACAGGTAGAAACAGGTAGAGACAGCTGGAAACAGGTAGAGACAGATAGAAACAGCTGGAGACAGATAGAAACAGCTGGAAACAGATAGAAACAGCTGGAAACAGGTAGAAACAGCTGGAAACAGGTAGAAACAGCTGGAAACAGAGACAGCTGGAAACAGGTAGAAACAGCTGGAAACAGGTAGAAACAGCTGGAAACAGAGACAGCTGGAAACAGGTAGAGACAGATAGAAACAGCTGGAAACAGGTAGAAACAGCTGGAAACAGGTAGAAACAGCTGGAAACAGAGGCAGCTGGAAACAGGTAGAAACAGGTGGAAACAGGTAGAAACAGCTGGAAACAGGTAGAGACAGGTAGAAACAGGTAGAGACAGGTAGAAACAGCTGGAAACAGGTAGAAACAGCTGGAAACAGGTAGAAACAGGTAGAGACAGCTGGAAACAGGTAGAAACAGGTAGAAAGAGCTGGAAACAGGTAGAGACAGCTGGAAACAGAGACAGCTGGAAACAGAGACAGCTGGAAACAGAGACAGCTGGAAACAGGTAGAAACAGGTAGAAACAGGTAGAAACAGCTGGAAACAGGTAGAAACAGCTGGAAACAGGTAGAGACAGCTGGAAACAGGTAGAGACAGCTGGAAACAGGTAGAAACAGGTAGAAACAGGTAGAAAGAGCTGGAAACAGGTAGAGACAGCTGGAAACAGAGACAGCTGGAAACAGGTAGAAACAGCTGGAAACAGGTAGAAACAGCTGGAAACAGGTAGAAACAGCTGGAAACAGGTGGAAACAGGTGGAGACAGGTGGAAACAGGTAGAAACAGCTGGAAACAGGTAGAAACAGGTAGAAACAGGTAGAAACAGGTAGAGACAGCTGGAAACAGGTAGAGACAGCTGGAAACAGGTAGAAACAGGTAGAAACAGGTAGAAAGAGCTGGAAACAGGTAGAGACAGCTGGAAACAGAGACAGCTGGAAACAGGTAGAAACAGCTGGAAACAGGTAGAAACAGCTGGAAACAGGTAGAAACAGCTGGAAACAGGTGGAAACAGGTGGAGACAGGTGGAAACAGGTAGAAACAGCTGGAAACAGGTAGAAACAGGTAGAAACAGGTAGAAACAGGTAGAGACAGCTGGAAACAGGTAGAGACAGCTGGAAACAGGTAGAAACAGGTAGAAACAGGTAGAAAGAGCTGGAAACAGGTAGAGACAGCTGGAAACAGAGACAGCTGGAAACAGGTAGAAACAGCTGGAAACAGGTAGAAACAGCTGGAAACAGGTAGAAACAGCTGGAAACAGGTGGAAACAGGTGGAGACAGGTGGAAACAGGTAGAAACAGCTGGAAACAGGTAGAAACAGGTAGAAACAGGTAGAAACAGGTAGAGACAGCTGGAAACAGGTAGAGACAGCTGGAAACAGGTAGAAACAGGTAGAAACAGGTAGAAAGAGCTGGAAACAGGTAGAGACAGCTGGAAACAGAGACAGCTGGAAACAGGTAGAGACAGCTGGAAACAGGTAGAAACAGCTGGAAACAGGTAGAAACAGGTAGAGACAGCTGGAAACAGGTAGAAACAGCTGGAAACAGGTAGAAACAGGTGGAAACAGGTGGAAACAGGTGGAGACAGGTGGAAACAGGTGGAGACAGCTGGAAACAGGTAGAAACAGGTGGAAACAGGTAGAGACAGCTGGAAACAGGTAGAGACAGGTAGAAACAGGTAGAGACAGGTAGAAACAGCTGGAAACAGGTAGAAACAGCTGGAAACAGGTAGAGACAGCTGGAAACAGGTAGAAACAGGTAGAAACAGGTAGAGACAGCTGGAAACAGGTAGAAACAGGTAGAAACAGGTAGAGACAGCTGGAAACAGGTAGAGACAGCTGGAAACAGGTAGAAACAGGTAGAAACAGCTGGAAACAGGTAGAAACAGCTGGAAACAGGTAGAAACAGGTAGAGACAGCTGGAAACAGGTAGACAGCTGGAAACAGGTAGAGACAGCTGGAAACAGAGACAGCTGGAAACAGGTAGAGACAGATAGAAACAGCTGGAAACAGGTAGAAACAGGTAGAAACAGCTGGAAACAGGTAGAAACAGCTGGAAACAGAGACAGCTGGAAACAGGTAGAGACAG
>NW_025741322.1:0-2202 GCF_021292245.1 Micropterus dolomieu
CTGTAACATCTGTGTCTACTGTAACTACTGTAACATCTGTGTCTACTGTAACATCTGTAACATCTGTGTCTACTGTAACATCTGTGTCTACTGTAACTACTGTAACATCTGTAACATCTGTGTCTACTGTAACATCTGTCTACTGTAACACCTGTGTCTACTGTAACATCTGTCTACTGTAACATCTGTCTACTGTAACACCTGTGTCTACTGTAACACCTGTGTCTACTGTAACATCTGTAACACCTGTGTCTACTGTAACACCTGTGTCTACTGTAACATCTGTAACACCTGTGTCTACTGTAACACCTGTGTCTACTGTAACATCTGTAACACCTGTGTCTACTGTAACATCTGTGTCTACTGTAACACCTGTGTCTACTGTAACATCTGTCTACTGTAACATCTGTCTACTGTAACACCTGTGTCTACTGTAACATCTGTCTACTGTAACATCTGTCTACTGTAACACCTGTGTCTACTGTAACACCTGTGTCTACTGTAACATCTGTAACACCTGTGTCTACTGTAACACCTGTGTCTACTGTAACATCTGTAACACCTGTGTCTACTGTAACACCTGTGTCTACTGTAACACCTGTGTCTACTGTAACATCTGTAACATCTGTGTCTACTGTAACATCTGTGTCTACTGTAACTACTGTAACATCTGTGTCTACTGTAACATCTGTAACATCTGTGTCTACTGTAACATCTGTAACATCTGTGTCTACTGTAACATCTGTGTCTACTGTAACATCTGTGTCTACTGTAACTACTGTAACTACTGTAACATCTGTGTCTACTGTAACTACTGTGTCTACTGTAACATCTGTGTCTACTGTAACTACTGTAACATGTGTCTACTGTAACATCTGTGTCTACTGTAACATCTGTGTCTACTGTAACTACTGTAACATCTGTGTCTACTGTAACATCTGTAACATCTGTGTCTACTGTAACATCTGTAACATCTGTGTCTACTGTAACATCTGTTTCTACTGTAACATCTGTAACATCTGTGTCTACTGTAACATCTGTCACTACTGTAACATCTGTAACATCTGTGTCTACTGTAACATCTGTCACTACTGTAACATCTGTAACATCTGTGTCTACTGTAACTACTGTAACATCTGTAACATCTGTGTGTACTGTAACATCTGTGTCTACTGTAACATCTGTGTCTACTGTAACTACTGTAACTACTGTAACATCTGTGTCTACTGTGTCTACTGTAACATCTGTGTCTACTGTAACTACTGTAACTACTGTAACATCTGTGTCTACTGTAACTACTGTAACATCTGTGTCTACTGTAACTACTGTAACATCTGTGTCTACTGTAACTACTGTAACATCTGTGTCTACTGTAACTACTGTGTCTACTGTAACATCTGTGTCTACTGTAACTACTGTAACATGTGTCTACTGTAACATCTGTGTCTACTGTAACTACTGTAACTACTGTAACATCTGTGTCTACTGTAACTACTGTAACATCTGTAACATCTGTGTCTACTGTAACTACTGTGTCTACTGTAACTACTGTGTCTACTGTAACTACTGTAACTACTGTAACTACTGTGTCTACTGTAACTACTGTAACTACTGTAACATCTGTGTCTACTGTAACTACTGTAACATCTGTGTCTACTGTAACTACTGTAACATCTGTGTCTACTGTAACTACTGTAACATCTGTGTCTACTGTAACTACTGTAACATCTGTAACATCTGTGTCTACTGTAACTACTGTAACATCTGTAACTACTGTAACTACTGTAACATCTGTGTCTACTGTAACTACTGTAACATCTGTGTCTACTGTAACTACTGTAACTACTGTAACATCTGTGTCTACTGTAACTACTGTAACATCTGTGTCTACTGTAACTACTGTAACATCTGTGTCTACTGTAACTACTGTAACATCTGTGTCTACTGTAACATCTGTGTCTACTGTAACTACTGTAACTACTGTAACATCTGTGTCTACTGTAACTACTGTAACATCTGTGTCTACTGTAACTACTGTAACATCTGTGTCTACTGTAACTACTGTAACATCTGTGTCTACTGTAACTACTGTAACATCTGTGTCTACTGTAACTACTGTAACATCTGTAACATCTGTGTCTACTGTAACTACTGTAACATCTGTAACATCTGTGTCTACTGTAACTACTGTAACATCTGTGT
>NW_025741323.1:0-1561 GCF_021292245.1 Micropterus dolomieu
TGTTCCTGCAGAACCTCAAATAACTGAAATAACTGCTGATGCTCAACATGAGGAACACGAAGCAGAATGTTCCTGCAGAACCTCAAATAACTAAAATAACTGCTGACGCTGAACACGAAACAGACTGTTCCTGGAGAACCTCAAATAACTGAAATAACTGCTCACGCTGAACACGAGGAACACGAAGCAGACTGTTCCAGCAGAACCTCAATTAACTGAAATAACTGCTCACGCTGAACACGAGGAACACGTAGCAGAATGTTCCTGCAGAACCTCAAATAACTGAAATAACTGCTGACGCTGAACACGAAACAGACTGTTCCTGGAGAACCTCAAATAACTGAAATAACTGCTGACGCTGAACACGAGGAACACGAAGCAGAATGTTCCTGGAGAACCTCAAATAACTGAAATAACTGCTGACGCTGAACACTAAACAGACTTTTCCTGCAGAACCTCAAATAACTGAAATCACTGCTCACGCTGAACAAGAAACAGACTGTTCCTGCAGAACCTCAAATAACTGAAATAACTGCTGACGCTGAACATGAGGAACACGAAGCAGAATGTTCCTGGAGAACCTCAAATAACTGAAATAACTGCTGACGCTGAACACGAGGAACACGAAGCAGAATGTTCCTGCAGAACCTCAAATAACTGAAATAACTGCTGATGCTCAACATGAGGAACACGAAGCAGAATGTTCCTTCAGAACCTCAAATAACTGAAATAACTGCTGACGCTGAACACGAAGCAGACTGTTCCTGGAGAACCTCAAATAACTGAAATAACTGCTGACGCTGAACACGAGGAACACGAAGCAGACTGTTCCTGCAGAACCTCAAATAACTGAAATAACTGCTGATGCTCAACATGAGGAACACGAAGAAGAATGTTCCTTCAGAACCTCATATAACTGAAATAACTGCTGACGCTGAACACGAAGCAGACTGTTCCTGGAGAACCTCAAATAACTGAAATAACTGCTGACGCTGAACACGAGGAACACGAAGCAGAATGTTCCTGGAGAACCTCAAATAACTGAAATAACTTCTGACGCTGAACACAAGGAACACGAAGCAGACTGTTCCTGCAGAACCTCAAATAACTGAAATAACTGCTGACGCTCAACATGAGGAACACGAAGCAGACTGTTCCAGCAGAACCTCAAATAACTGAAATAACTGCTGACGCTGAACACGAAACAGACTGTTCCTGGAGAACCTCAAATAACTGAAATAACTGCTGACGCTGAACACGAGGAACACGAAGCAGATTGTTCCTGCAGAACCTCAAATAACTGAAATAACTGCTCACGCTGAGCACGAGGAAGACGAAGCAGAATGTTCCTGGAGAACCTCAAATAACTGAAATAACTGCTGACGCTGAACACGAGGAACACGAAGCAGAATGTTCCTGGAGAACCTCAAATAACTGAAATAACTGCTCACGCTGAACACGAGGAACACGAAGCAGACTGTTCCAGCAGAACCTCAATTAACTGAAATAACTGCTCACGCTGAACACGAGGAAGACGAGGAAGATGACACAGAATGTTCCA
>NW_025741324.1:0-1814 GCF_021292245.1 Micropterus dolomieu
TGTGTTCAGGGCGGGACTCTCATCCTACATGTACAGTTTGGTCCAGATGTGAGCATGTACACTGAAGTTACAACAACTTCCTGTTTCATTGCGAATCATCGACGCCACGGACACGCCCATTGACGAAAACTTGCAAATAGCACAACTTTTCATCTTCAATGCCTTTAGAAGGCACAGCACAAATTTGAGGTCGGTCGGACTAAATCCCTAGGAGGAGTTCGTTAAAGTACGAAGTGTGTAAATCATCCAAAATTTGACGTAAAATTCAAAATGGCCGACTTCCTGTTGATTTTAGGCTATGGCTCCAAGAGGCTTTTTTGTGCGTCTGGACAAGATACACGTACCACAGAAAATTCGTGCACGTAGGTGAAACGTGCGGCGGGGGCTGCTTCGTTAAAGGTCACTTTCTGTTGCCAGCAGGTGGCGCTATGACTGTGGGTGAATGTCGGCATGTAAATGTGTTCAGGGCGGGACTCTCATCCTACATGTACAGTTTGGTCCAGATGTGAGCATGTACACTGAAGGTACAACAACTTCCTGTTTCATTGCGAATCATCGACGCCACGGACACGCCCATTGACGAAAACTCGCAAATAGCACAACTTTTCATCGTCAATGCCTTTAGAAGGCACAGCAGAAATTTGACGTCGATCCGACTAAATCCCTAGGAGGAGTTCGTTAAAGTACGAAGTGTGTAAATCATCCAAAAATGGCCATAAAATTCAAAATGGCCGACTTCCTGTTGACTTTAGGCTATGGGTTCTTGAGGCTTTTTTGTGCGTCTTGATAAGATACATGTCCCCAGAAAATTTCGTACATGTAGGTTGAACGTGAACGAGGGGCTAATCATTTCCAATTTTCAAGGTGGCGCTAGCGAGTCATTTTGCCACGCCCATGTGCGAAACTTGTAGAATACGAAATTTTTCACCGGTTCTGACATGTTTGCAAATTTTGGTGAGTTTTCGAGTATGTTTAGGCCATGTCATTTGGGCCTACTTTGCAGAAAAAAAAAAAAAAACAAAAAAAAATTAAAGCTGCAAGCAGCGTTGGGCGGGCCCTCGCACTTGTAGCGCGTCCGCGCGTGAGCCGGCCGAGTTGCATATTCTGGAGCTCTGCCGGTGCGGCTGTGAATTTCCTACGCGGTTCCGACGCCGCATGAATGTGCTATATGTCACTTCCTGTGTCCCCTATGTGGAGCTACATAGCACTTGCCGCTATGAATATAAATCGGTATTGACGTGTAGATGTCTGCGGGGTGGGAGAGTTATCAAGCACGTAAAGTTTGTTTCAGATGTGAACATGTACACTGAACAATAATGTACCCAAAGAATAAAATAAATTCCTTTTATATTTCCCTGCCTTGTTGTTTATGTGTACATACAGAGGAAGAATGTGAGAACAGCACACATTTCATCGTTACTGTGTGTTAGAGCATGGGAGAACAGTGCATACTTTTAATACAGCCCACACCCCTAATACTGTGTAACTATAACAAGTAGAGAACAGAAGAAAAAGATGTTCTTTCTTTACAACTGTCTGCATAGCTTATTCATATTGTGTAATGAATGAAAATAAATAGGCCTACTAGGATCCTCTCTACTTTGACATTTAAGATTAGCTTGTTTGATCCACCTTCATACACATGTGACATTACTGTACAACTTGAGAAAGGTGAGTTGTTTTCTGCTCCAGCCTGCCTAAAAGAAAAGCGTTTTTGGGATTAAATGGACTTTATTAGCTGCTGCAGTGCAGGATGAACTCAGAATAGACCCATTTCTCACCGTATTATTCTAAATCATGCAACGAAGAAGAAG
>NW_025741325.1:0-8284 GCF_021292245.1 Micropterus dolomieu
AACTTTCTCTGTGCAGGTGCTCCCAGGAGGGCGTCGTGTACCCATAATCCTCTGGTGCAGATCAGGCACCTTTTCACTGACAAGCAGAGATGCTGCTGGATTTCTTTGCTCGATACATAGCAATAGTCTCAATTTCGAAAATTCCAGCTAGCTTGCGAGTTATCATTAAAATGGCGTCCTGATCCTCGTGCCCGTGGAGCTTTTGTTCTCTTTGTCGTCAGCGAGCAGGAGAACGAAGCTCCACGAGAAGCTCCGATCCACTTTTGGCCAAATAAACCACGGTTCCTGTTCCTCTCCCGTCCTGTTAAGAAGATTGCTGCTCTGTTACCACAAAGTCCGTCTCGTCCTAACGCTCCTGCTCAGATGGCACGCTGAGATTTGACCGGACTCTCCCGGGCTTCAGCGGTGGTTTTGGGGCGGGCAGCTCCGTCACCTCCGATCACACCTGGCAGATGTTGTAGTAGACGGTGTGCGCTTGCTTCTCGCCCGGTGAGTCGAACATGCAGTCTTTGTGCGTGTGGATCTCCGTCATTGGCACGTCTACGCTGTGGGAGTTGTTGTGAGGAGTCTGAGTGCCGTAGGACGGTACATTCTGCAGAGGAAACACACAAAGACACAATAAAAACACTGTACGGCGGTTAACCATGCTGTAATTTATAATGCTTTGGGGGATGGGCGTCTTTTTTTCCTGTGATTTCTAAGAAGATTACTGGATTTTTATTCAGCAAGAATATCAGAGATGTTATATCCACGGAAAGTTTAAATCACACCGAATCCAAAAATACGTGTATGATGTCTGACGGTTCAGATTTGACTGAGTTGCGAACAGTGTTGAGAAGGTTACTTTGGAAATAAATAGGTTACCAATTACAAGTTACCCTATTAGAAACGTAATAGTAGTTGAACTGTTTCAATTACTTTATCAAAGCGTAGTAACGTATTACATTTAATTACTTTTGGCCTACTTTTCTAAATTTGTAATGAATATTCTCAACTGTTTTCTGAAGACAGTTTAAAACGGGCGGAGAACCAATCAGAACAGTATCAAACTTTAGTAAGCACTAAGTGTGCTCATGAAAAACATGCAAAGCAACAAAATGAATATTATTCAACATAAAGCCGAGCTTTTTACAGAAAATATTCAGATGTTACCCCCCCAATGTGATCATGAACATTTTCATAAGTAACTGTAATTTAATTACACATTTTTACCCAGTAACTGTTGCAGATTACATTTATTTTATAACTGAATTACATGTAACTAGTTACTCACCAATACTGGTTATAACTCCCAGAAGGACTGCTATGGTGGAGTGTTTTAACATCCCCAGTGGGCTGTGTCACAGTTACTGTACTGCAGTCTGCAGCAGCGAAACCGGGCTGCAATCTAATCTTTATGGGCAATTACTATATTTGTCAAGGGAGTCCGGTGGCTTTTACGAAAGTGATATAGCGACTGTTTCTGGTTAAACAGAAAGGATCTTACTCTTAAATAAAAGGTCTCTCTCTGCAGCGATCCGTTCCATAAAGCTGTCAGACACTTGTAATAACAAGCTGAGCGTGTCGGGCTGTCAGCTACTGTGATGGTGAGTGATTGTAAGTGATTTTAGAAATAATTCTGTTAAACTAACTAAAGTATTTCTCAGTTGGATATTAATGGACTTTTCTGCCCGGCAACAGGGAGCGCTGCAGAGGGCTTGACAAAGACTCGAGCTGACAGTCAGAGCTTTAATCTCTTGTGTTTGTTGGTCCGACCTCAGCAAAGTCTGCTGTAATCTAATCTAACACCACAGGCATTAAGGAAGTCACAGCTCACAGGTGTAATGGAAAGGTTAATTTAGTTAATTTATTCTAACATTTTACAGTAACTTTCCTCCAGGGAAGCCAGTTTCTGATGGGAAATAAATTTAAAGTAATAAATGACAAAAATCAGAACACTAATGGGAAGTGTATATTTATTATTATATTATACTATATAATGAATGCTATATTACTCTTTAACAGCAATATTATGAGACAGACATGTTTTAAAAGCCAACACTGACAAGTAAAAACATTTTTCAGAGTCAAAATTACAGACTGTGTTTTTACTTTTCCTGCTTCACTGAGGGGGAAATCTTTCCGACAGAGGTGGCCGATGATTCCCGCCGCCAGAGCGTCGCCCAGAACGTTGATCATGGTCCGAAACCTGTCGCTGCAGACACGGGGGGGGAGGAGGATACACGTGAAACCAAAACTGCCCTGGACAAGAGTGTCTGAGCAGCACTGAGTATTTTATACTCACATCCTTATTACCATGTGATGCTACTACACAGCTGGAGTTACACGTTACTTTGCAGATTCAGACATTAAACACAAAACTTGTGATTACTGAATTAATTATTGTTATTTATTTGACCACCCGGCAGAATATAAAACAGACAGTGGTGGGCAGTAATTAAGTACATTTACTAAAGTACTGTACTTCAGCACACATTTGAGGTATTTGTACTTTACTTGAGTATTTACTTTTCATGCCACTTTCTACTTCTGCTCCACCTCAGAGGGAGATCTTGTACTTTTTACTGACAGCTTCAGTTTCTTTGCAAAGTCAGAGTTTATAAAATATGATGTTTAGTTATAAATTAAAACTATTAGATAATATTTTATACAAGTACAGCTGGTACATTTATCAGATTGACATTTATATTAACCGACAACAACTTTGAAGGTTTGAGACATTTTTCATGTAAAAACATCTGATGGTTCCACAGACGTGAAGATTTGCTGCTTTTCCTTTCAATTTATTTGTAATAATGTTGATCTTTGTGCCGTTGGTCGGACAAAACAAAGCACTGTGAAGGCGTCACTTTGGGCTCAATTCATGGGCTCGAAATTGATTAATGGAGAAAATATTCAGCTGACTGATCCAGACTGAAAATAATCAGCTCAGCTGCACTCTGATATTAAAGAGTTAAAATGAGCTCAACAACTACAGCAGCAACATCCTGCTTTACAATAATGATGAGGAATAATAATAAACTTATATATAATAGTACAACAGTCACAGGACATTGAGTACTTTTATTTTTAATACTTTAAGTACATTTTTCTGATTACACTTGCTGCTGTTTTTTTTTTAATAATGTACACTAATAGTACTTTTTACTTTTGATACGTGTATATGTTTAAAAGCAGTTACTTTTGCACATTGACTCAAGTACAAATTTAAGTTAAAGACTTCTACTTTAGTGCAGTATATGAAGGAAAGGTATCTCTATTTTTACTTTTAATAGGCTACTTAAAGTTCATTTTCCTGATTATACTTGCATACTGTTACTTTAGTAAAGTTTTCAATGCAGTACTTTTGCTTGTAACAGTGTATTTTTACAGTGTGGTATTAGCACTTTTACTGAAGTAAAGGATCTGAATACTTCGTCCTCCACTGCACACACACAAAAATATAACTGAGTAAGTTAAATTTTTATTGGAAGCAGTTTATAATTACAGTGTTTAATAAATAGCACAGTTTGCCTGCTGTATTTATAAATTCGGTTTCTCATGTCAGTAACACCTGACACACAGAACTGTACTTTTTACTTTTGATATTTGTATATTTTTAAAAGCAGGTACTTTTGTACTTTGAATATTTAGCAAAGGTATCTGTACTTTTACCCAAGTACAGGATCTGTGTCCTGGAAACAGGGAGCTCCATGTTAACACGCCACAACATTAAAACTGAGTGTAAATAATACTAAGACCTTTCTGCATTACGAGCGCTGTAACTTACAGGATCCAGTCGATGGCCACGATGAGTGTGATGTCATCTGGCGGCAGGCCCACGGATGTCAGTACGATCACCATGGTAACCAGACCGGCCTGAGGAATCCCCGCTGCACCGATGCTAGCGGCTGTGGCTGTGATGCTGCCGGACAGACAGAAGAATAATTTAATTTATTTAGAGCTGATGGCAGGCTTGTTGTCTTTGACCCAGGTAAAATAAACCTGACCCCGAAACCAAAGCAGACTGAGTTTGAATGTGAAGGTCTGATCCTGAATAATAATAATTTTCTATCTTATACTGGCTCTTCATTTCAGCCTCTGTCTGAAACAAGCTGTAGATGCTCCTGTCTCTTTAAGCCCACGGGATTTCTGTTAAATACTCTTTATCTGAAGCTGCGGTCATGTTTAACATGAACATCTGACATTGTAACATTATAGAAATGCCAGAAAATATGAAAAAACATAATTGGTCCCCTTTAAATTCATTCTTTTGACACTGTTAAAGAAAGTTCTGCCTGAGGGCGCTTCTTCAAATGAGAATGTTAAAATCTTCTTATGGTGCTCAGTAGAGCTGCAACAATTAGTCGATTATTCGATTAGTCGGTTGAAAGAAAATTAATCGACAACTATTTTGATAATCGATTAATCGTTTCAGGCATTTATTAAGCGAAAATGTGAAAAATTTGCTGGTTTGATCTTGTTAAATTGAGGAATTGCTGCTATTCTTTGTTATTTATGATAGTAAAGTCTTTGGGTTTTGGACTGTTGGTTGGACCAAAGAAGCAATTTCTTGACATTTTATAGACTTAACGATTAGTCGATTAATCGTGAAAATTGTTGGCAGATTAGTCGATAATGAAAATTAGTTGCAGCCCTAGTGCTCAGGTAACCTGGCCAGTTGGTTTTGTGCATATTAATAGTGGGGATGAAGAATACTGTAACAGGACATTTTATCAGATGTTCCCAGTTTAGGATGTTTTATGGGTATTTCAGATTTGCAGTTGGTCCAGTATCGAGCTCAGCTTGTTGTTACAAGTCTTTGACAGCATTATGGAAAGGATCCCTACAGAGAGAGACCTTTTGTTAAGGAGGAAGACCCTGTTTGTTTAACCAGAAGCAGTTACCATAGCGCTCTTGTCAAAGTCACCAGACTCCATTGATAAAAACAGTCATTTTACTCTGCAGATCACGGGAGTTGCTGGTTCAGCACTGCTTCACTCGGTTTGTTTGTTTCTGTTATTGTGTGACTTTGGTGTTTTTAAAGGGTTAAAAACACAAAAGTCACACCATAACACAAATTAACCGACGGAGGCAGCGGTGAACCAGAGAGGTAAAAGAACTATTTTTGTGAAGGGAGTCTGGTGGCTTTGACGAGAGCGATATAGTAACTGTGCCTGGTTAAAAAAAAAAGATCTTACTGTTTAAAAAATCTCTCTCTCTGCAGGGATCCTTTCTATAATGACACTTGTAATAACAGTCTGAGCCTGTCAGCGGCAAAAAACAGGCTCTTTGACAGGGTGCAATCTGACAGACATCACATTTGTTTTGTTAGCCTTTGGATAAGATTCTTTCCGTTTGAGAAAAAGTTAGACATTTTGTTTGTCCTGTAGCTCAAAACCTCCCGACTTGTCTTAGAGACAGTCTCAGCATGTCTGTGCTGGTTTACCTGATGGTGACCAACTGGCCGAAGTCCAGCTCGTAGTCATTAACCTGAGCGATAAAGATGGCCGCCACGGCCTCGTACAGCGCTGTGCCGTCCATGTTGATGGTGGCGCCCACAGGGAGGACGAACCGCGCGATCTGCCGGTCGACGTGGCAGTTTTCCAACAAACACTTCATGGTGATGGGCAGAGTGGCAGAGCTGAGGAGGAAGGGCGTCAAATTAAACTTTAGTAACAACCTGAACACACCCACAGACCAGCAGGTTAACCGAGGACGGTCCTGGACTCTGACCTGGAGGAGGTGGCCAGGGCGATCACCATGGCCTGCAGCAGCCCGCGGATGTAGGAGAAGGGGTTCTTCCTGGTTAGGATGAAGTAGAAGAAAGGGAGGAGGATGAGTCCGTGGACGAAGAGCCCGGCGAGCACCGTGATGCCGTACCAGCCCAGCTTCCTCCCCAGCGTGCTCGGGTCCTGCATGTCCAGGATCTTCCCCGCCACCAGGAAGATGATCCCAAACGGAAAGTACCTGAGAGGACGGAACAAAACGACATCCTGATGATTCGCGTGAGGCTCACCGGTCGTGGAGCTAAACATGTGAGGTCTGTCCCGAGGGCGGCGCTGGAGGAAGATCACAGAGTCGATCCTCCGGGGATCAGGAATATCCACCCCAGATTTAATAGAAATCCAGCCAGATAGTTTGTCAAGGACCAGGTCAGGACATCGCAGATAAAAGCTAAAGGGTTGAACCGTCTGTGAGACTTTTTAAAGGGTTAAACCTGCCCCTGAAAACAAGGGCTGACCCTGAATAGCTGCAGATTCGATGCTTCGATAGGCGGAGCCTGATTCGACTGTCAAACTCACAGTCGAAGCTTCGCGCTCAACGTCTGATTTCACACAGAACTACCAGTTTTCTCCCAATAAGTTAATATACAGCCTGTTACAATAAACATTTCAACGTTTAATGCTGTAAATAAACTTTAAACTTTCAATAAATGTTTTTAAAGTGCGTGAATAAGTCCATAATTAACCTAATAATTATCCTAACCCTGGGGCGTCACGTGTAGGCGGCAGAAGAGGAACACTCGCTGCACTGGGGATAATTTATCACGGTTGATGAACCACACAAAGAAAATGATATCGGTTTTAAACAGCAGGCTACTTGAAATAGACCCACAAGGAACCGCGACGTGCGCTCAGCTGTCGGCAAAAACTCTGCACAAGGCCGGTGAATGACAGGCGAGAGGCGCCGCACACACAAAAACACACGCGATATCAGTCGACTACAGGCAGGACGTGACGGTTCTGATTGGACTATGTAAATCCTTAGTCGGGGACAGTCCTACTGAAAACCTCTGGGTACTATCTGAAAACCTCTGGGTACTATCAGAAAACCTCTGGGTACTATCTGAAAACCTCTGGGTACTATCTGAAAACCTCTGGGTACTATCTGAAAACCTCTGGGTACTATCTGAAAACCTCTGGGTACTATCAGAAAACCTCTGGGTACTATCAGAAAACCTCTGGGTACTATCAGAAAACCTCTGGGTACTATCTGAAAACCTCTGGGTACTATCTGAAAACCTCTGGGTATATCTGAAAACCTCTGGGTACTATCAGAAAACCTCTGGGTACTATCTGAAAACCTCTAGGTACTATCTGAAAACCTCTGGGTACTATCTGAAAACCTCTGGGTACTATCAGAAAACCTCTGGGTACTATCAGAAAACCTCTGGGTACTATCAGAAAACCTCTGGGTACTATCAGAAAACCTCTGGGTACTATCAGAAAACCTCTGGGTACTATCAGAAAACCTCTGGGTACTATCAGAAAACCTCTGGGTACTATCAGAAAACCTCTAGGTACTATCAGAAAACCTTTGGGTACTATCAGAAAACCTCTGGGTACTATCTGAAAACCTCTGGGTACTATCAGAAAACCTCTGGGTACTATCAGAAAACCTCTGGGTACTATTAGAAAACCTCTGGGTACTATCTGAAAGCGTGTACTGTAGCATGTACTGTGTGTACTGTGTGTACAGTGTGTACTGTAGCATGTACTGTGTGTACTGTAGCATGTACTGTAGCATGTACTGTGTGTACTGTAGCATGTACTGTGTGTACTGTGTGTACTGTAGCGTGTACTGTGTGTACTGTGTGTACTGTAGCATGTACTGTGTGTACTGTAGCATGTACTGTAGCGTGTACTGTGTGTACTGTAGCATGTACTGTGTGTACTGTAGCATGTACTAGTGTGTACTGTAGCGTGTACTGTAGCATGTACTGTGTGTACTGTGTACTGTAGCATGTACTGTGTGTACTGTAGCATGTACTGTGTGTACTGTAGCATGTACTGTGTGTACTGTAGCATGTACTGTAGCATGTACTGTGTGTACTGTAGCATGTACTGTGTGTACTGTAGCATGTACTGTGTGTACTGTAGCATGTACTGTAGCATGTACTGTAGCATGTACTGTGTGTACTGTAGCATGTACTGTGTGTACTGTAGCATGTACTGTAGCATGTACTGTGTGTACTGTAGCATGTACTGTGTGTACTGTAGCATGTACTGTGTGTACTGTGTGTACTGTAGCATGTACTGTGTGTACTGTAGCATGTACTGTAGCATGTACTGTGTGTACTGTAGCATGTACTGTGTGTACTGTAGCATGTACTGTGTGTACTGTGTGTACTGTGTGTACTGTACAACCTCTAGGTACTATCAGAAAACCTTTGGGTACTATCAGAAAACCTCTGGGTACTATCTGAAAACCTCTGGGTACTATCTGAAAACCTCTGGGTACTATCTGAAAACCTCTGGGTACTATCTGAAAGCGTGTACTGTAGCATGTACTGTGTGTACTG
>NW_025741326.1:0-3360 GCF_021292245.1 Micropterus dolomieu
TGCAGAGCACAACGAACCATGAGACATGACGACAGCGAGACAGAGCTACAGTGGACAAGATGGCAGCTCTGAAGTTTCATGAAGAAGGCGAGAGAGCAGCTTCAAAATGGACACAGCAGAATCTGACTGTGAGGAAGAGAGGGAGGTGATACAGGAGGCGTTCCACTGAGAGGCGTGCCAACCTGATGCATCACAGGCCCAAGCCCACCTCCACTGACGTCAGCGTGTTTCCAACGCCAGTCAGACCACATCTACCATCTACAGTCGAATCACAAAGAGGACAACACCACCTTAAAGACTGTGAACCTAACAGCACAAAGTTTAAAAGGTCAAGAAGGCTTCACTGTGAAAATGAACTTCAGCCAAAATGCTCTCACATGAGACTGAGTGCTGACAGGAACATCACCAAGGAAGAGCTCTCTGTCTCACCATGATCAACTTTACAAATGGTCAGACTGTCAGAGGCCTTGAAAACTGCAACATCTGCTGAAAAAGAACTGTTTGAAGACCTCACAAGAGTTTGGGAGTAGGAGTGTTGATAATTTGTAGGAGAAGAAAAAATAGAAAGACTGGGGAAGAAAAAAGAAAATAGAGACTGATGTTAGATCCAAGACTAAGGTTAGCTCAGGAGCTATAAAATAGCAAGATATGTCATTAATAATTGATTAGTTTAGAACTTTGCTGTCCAACTCTCCTCCAGCAGCCACCTGTTACTAAATTCCAGCAAAAAAGGGATCAGAACGTCAGGGAATGTTCATTCTAAAATTGAGAAATGCATTCGTTGTGTTTTTAAACAGAGTATTAAGAATAAGGGATCTAGTGGGATTATTTTATATTATAACTGTTAGAGATCACTGTCTGCTCTGGATTTGTGCAGAGGAACAGCCAGCGCAGAGCTCCTCGGTGTAGCAGATACAATGACAGGCAACCTTCAGGCTTGATTTTAAAGATGCGGAAAGGAGAAGCCTCATTGAAGCCTTTATAAAGCAATTTCAGCAGCACGTTGCTACTGCATGCTTAAATTAGATGAGTGTGAGTCTTAAATCATGATCGACCTTTGTCATGTATTCCACAGGAACAACCAAGCAACTGTAATGATAACCTGAGTTCATTTATGTTTTCTTTCTGTTTTTGTAGGTAATATTAGTAGGAAGTATGGAAGAATTGTAGTGCACTAATGAACAATTGAGTTTTATTTCAAGATTTACTATTTGTACGTCCAATAGCAATGTAATTCAATACACAGATATACAGGAGGTTAGAAGGGTTAAATTGCAAGCAAATATAATATCTAGGAAGCAAACTCATGTTGAAAAAGATTGATGTTTTTCCAAACTACAACAAACAGTAGGATAAAGCTCACTTATTGGTAATAGTAAGATACAGATAAGCAAGGTAAATAATCCTTCACAGCCAGTCAAAGACCAGAGGAGAGGCAGACGTAGCAGCAGGCAAGATCAAGCACGACCTGTAGAGACAACTCTATCACCAGCTATGAGTCCAAATTAACCAGCTAAAGGAAGAACAAGACTGAAACTACAAACATCTGAGTGCCCTCAAATTGGTACCCAGCCTGATCCCCACAGAAACCTGAAGTGCAGAAAAGAGTTCCACAGTACCACGGACTAAACTTTCAAAATGGACATCATACATGTTTATCGGACATTTTGCACCATTCTGGAGTGAATGATTGTTGAAACACTGTTCTGTCTGGTTACTGTATTGTTACACAGAAAGTTCACTATGCAGCCTGTGATTGTTTTGATATATGATGTGTGCCTTTCAACACATTAGCTTGGTATGGTTGTTAGCTTGCTAAAGTAAATAAGAAAAGAACAGCTCATATTGTTTGTTTCACGAGTGCAAACCATTTACAAGGTATGTCTCACTATATTATAGCACATATAGGTAGTTTAATATGTTAAGCTCATTTAAAGGGAAACTCATTTAAGCGTAATAAGGAGGACAGAGGAAATCCTTGTTAAATATGTTAGCAACAGACATGATTGATGATTATTTCACAACATTTAAACACTAATTTGGGTATTTTCTAAGATTTGCAAGTCTGAGAATTAAGTTTCATATGCCAAGTACAATAGCTCGCCCACTTTCAGTGTTCACAGTGTTGGTGTATAAAGTATGAGGCTTTACAGCCTCAGAGGAGGGAGTGTTGAGAATTATTTTAGAACATTACAGCCTAAATTGTTATCATTAATTGCTCGAGCGAAGGTGGTCTGCATTGTCATCATTTAAAGTATTATTTTAGAGTGTAAAGTTAAGATCCCAACGCTGAAACTCTACAGCTATTGTCACCAGTTAAAGAGTTATTTTATAGTGTAAAGTTAAGATCACAACGCTGAAACTCTATAGCTATTGTCACCATTTAAAGAGTTATTTTATAGTGTAAAGTTAAGATCACAACACTGAAACTCTATAGCTATTGTCACCAGTTAGAGTTATTTTATAGTGTAAAGTTAAGATCACAACGCTGAAACTCTATAGCTATTGTCATCATTTAAAGAGTTATTTTAGAGTGTAAAGTTAAGGTCACAACGCTGAAACTCTATAGCTATTGTCACCATTTAAAGAGTTATTTTATATTGTAAAGTTAAGATGACAACACTGAAACTCTATAGCTATTGTCACCAGTTAGAGTTATTTTATAGTGTAAAGTTAAGATCACAACGCTGAAACTCTACAGCTATTGTCACCAGTTAAAGAGTTATTTTATATTGTAAAGTTAAGATCACAACGCTGAAACTCTACAGCTATTGTCACCAGTTAAAAGAGTTATTTTATATTGTAAAGTTAAGATCACAACGCTGAAACTCTACAGCTATTGTCACCAGTTAAAGAGTTATTTTATAGTGTAAAGTTAAGATCACAATGCTGAAACTCTATAGCTATTGTCACCAGTTAAAGAGTTATTTTATAGTTTAAAGTTAAGATCACAACGCTGAAACTCTATAGCTATTGTCACCATTTAAAGAGTTATTTTATAGTGTAAAGTTAAGATCACAACGCTGAAACTCTATAGCTATTGTCACCAGTTAAAGAGTTATTTTATAGTGTAAAGTTAAGATCACAATGCTGAAACTCTACAGCTATTGTCACCAGTTAAAGAGTTATTTTATATTGTAAAGTTAAGATCACAACGCTGAAACTCTACAGCTATTGTCACCAGTTAAAGAGTTATTTTATAGTGTAAAGTTAAGATCACAACGCTGAAACTCTATAGCTATTGTCACCAGTTAAAGAGTTATTTTATAGTGTAAAGTTAAGATCACAACGCTGAAACTCTATAGCTATTGTCACCAGTTAAAGAGTTATTTTATAGTGTAAAGTTAAGATCACAACGCT
>NW_025741327.1:0-2993 GCF_021292245.1 Micropterus dolomieu
TTGGCCAAATACTTGTTTTGCTTCGCAGTTACAGCCCAAAACACAAAGTATTTTATGATTAGACAAGTTGAAGCTATCAGTGCCATGTTTCTTTATGTACATGTGCACATGTTTATGGAGAAGTTGTGTATTAAGTTTCATTTTATTAAAGACAACAGAGTTTTAGAAATATGTTTAATGTTACTGTAGCGTCCCCTTTGATTTGATTTGTATGAAATGTTAAATACTTGTGCAGTGTGGCTGTATGTATAACATTCACAGATTTTGTTACCCAATTAAGTATTGAAAAGGTATAGCCGTGCATCAGGCCACGCCTTCAAATGTTTGTAACAGAAAAAGAAAGAATAAAATGTGCAATGTGTAAGAATTTAGACTACTCTCCACCTGTATAATTCAAAATCCCAAAAAATAGGGGGCAGTATATCACATATCAGGTGATACTGCTGCCACTTGCTGTTAGCCAGTAAGCTCAGTAGCTGTGCAGCTGACTTAGTAGCAGCCCTTTTAACTGACTGAGTCCAGATTGGGCACTAGAACCTATACATAAGGCCTTCCAAGTAGGCACGTCGAAGGGCAGAGAGGGCGCATCTCAGATGTGGGGAACCCATGACTCAAACTTGGGTTGCCTCTCGCTATGCCTCCTCTGCAATTCTACAGGCTCCCACACCATTCTCTCTGCTAGGAGCCTAAACAGAGCCCAAGAATCAAGCCATCCTCGATGCTCAAGGACCATGAGTGCCCCGTATCTGTTAGCTAGTCAAGACCGCCCAAACCGATACCAAGTCAAGACCAAGACCAGAGTTTATCGAGACCGAGACAAGACCAAGACTTTTAGGGGCTGAGAGCAGTCAAGACCAAGACCGAGGGAGGGCAAGACCGAGTCAAGACCAAGACCAGTTCCTGCATTGCATGGCACGCAATAAAATGTGGAATTAGATCATAGGTACTTCTCAAAGTGATCTGAAAGATCCACTTTCCCATTAAAACACCCACATACAAACACTAAGAGCTGAAATCAACGTAAGCATTGCGAGGAGGGGTGACAGCTGTCGTTAACGGGAACAACACATGTTTAATTAGGGTTATTGGTTGCATTTGAAGCAATAAGTTTTACTTCCAATCAAAGTTAGGATTTTAACAAATCAGACAATGTAAAAGCAATTTCTTGATATCCCCAAAGTTATGGTCTTGACTGGTCTTGAAATAAAATTCCAAGTCCTCAATGTCCGAGACCGAGAAAAGACCGAGTACAAAGGCGGCCGAGACCGAGACGAGACCAAGACCATCAAAAAGTGGTCTTAAGACCGGTCTTAAGACCACTTATTATGCAATGGCCTCACTTCATCTTATTTAGAGTAACTTGCTTTAGTAAGGGTTCACTTGGGTCCTGCTGCTGGCACTTTCATGTAAGCGCAAAGAAGGCCGAGTAAGTTTGTCAGTGGGCATTGGGGGGTCCTTACTGCTGCTCCCTGCCTCGAGCCTTCAATGTATGCACCTGGATGGGCAGGGAGGTGCTCTCCCTGCCTTATGGCTTTTCCAGGTTGGCACGTGGAAGGGTAGTGGGGTTGTTTTGGGGGGTTCTTCACTGCTGCACTCTGCCTCAGGCTTTCCATATATGCACCTGGATGGGCAGGGACATCCCAGAACAGAGCCATACCACCAAACATAACTACAATGCCGAAAAGTTGTCCTGACTGAAATCTTTTATTGAGTCAATTTTAACTTTAACTTGAACAATCTGTTAGTTGAGCAATCTCAGTATTGTTAATAAAAATAGGCTGGGAAAGATTGTTAAACTTTGCCAAAAGACCACTGGGACTAACTTGAATGATCTTGACCATGCCATCCAAGTGAGAGCCACTCAAAAGGCAAAGGTCATTTTGGTGGATCCTTGACACCCTCTCCTTGCAAAATTTTGACTTCTGCCATCAAGGAGGAAGTACACTTGCTCTAGGAGGGCCAAATCAAACAGATATCTGAGATAATTAGTCCTGTCAGCTGTTGGGTTTTTAAAACAACTGTAGACCTCAGTGCTGTTGCACACCTTCACTAATACAGGACTGATGGACACACTGTGCTCTACATCTTATGGTAACTTTACTATTTGTTGATAACATCTGTAATATGTTATATGTACTCGTGTCTTCTATTTATTTACTTGTTTTATGATGTGTATTGACTACTTGCAAACCTCTGGGGCAAATCAAATTAAATATTTCTACCTGGATACAGAATGAATATCTGATATGGAGCGCATATCAGCAGACTTTAGGGCAGCGGTTTTCAAAGTCTGAGACTGCGAGCCTCCCCTCAGACAAAGCTTGGGAAACGCCGACCCTCACCACGTCTTTAGTTTACTTGGTAAGTTTTGCTCAATTCCTGGATCATGATTACATTGTTTGATCCCATAGACACTCAACATTTGAGCCAAAATAGCCTAATATTGCTGTTTGACATAACTTCAGACTACACCAAATAGTTTTAAAAAAGGTCTGTCCTAAACATAGACTGTATATAAAAAAAAGTCCTAATGCATTTATTAGTTTCTGACTCTGATGGAGGAAAAAACAGTTTTCAAAAACTACTGCATCTCTGAACTCTCACACATGTAGGCTATTCTGTGATCTCCTTTTGATAACTAATGCAATATTGTTTCACTTCTATTCACTGAGCCTCCCCTGAAACTGTTTGGAGCCCCCCCAGGGAGGCCCGCCTCACACTTTGAAAACCTCTGCTTCAGAGGATGAGCATATGAACGTCTCGTAAAACAGCGAGTATTAAATAATCTAATAATGCAAGCATTTCGAGTGGAGCAGTGAAGTAAGTGGGCTACAATTGCAAGCATGCAAAAATCACAAAGTTGGCCTAAGCAAATAGGCTGACAAAGGATAAAAGCAGCCTATGTTTACAGAATACGTATGTATCTCCTTGAAAGAAATAATTAATGCATATATGGCTCTACGTGCTACATAGGCTACATAAAAAGTTGAAGA
>NW_025741328.1:0-2531 GCF_021292245.1 Micropterus dolomieu
GTCATTCCAACCTCACGCTCTAACCTCACGTTTTTATCATATGTTCTAACCTGTCATTCCAACTTCACGCTCTAACCTCACGTTCTGACCTCACGTTCAAACCTGTCATTCCAACCTCACGCTCTAACCTCACGTTCTGACCTCACGTTCAAACCTCACGTTTTTACGACACGTTCTAACCTGTCATTCCAACCTCACGCTCTAACCTCTTGTTCTCACCTCATGTTCTAACCTGTCATTCCAACCTCACGCTCTAACCTCACGTTCTGACCTCACGTTCAAACCTCACGTTTTTACGACACGTTCTAACCTGTCATTCCAACCTCACGCTCTAACCTCACGGTCTAATCTCATGGTCAAATCTCACGTTTAAACCTCGCATTTTTACGACACGTTCTTACCTCACGCTCTAACCTCTTGTTCTCACCTAACGTTCTAGCCTGTCATTCTAACCTCACATTCTAACCTCACGTTCTAACTTCATGTTCTAACCTCACGTTCTTACCTCACGGTCTAACCTCACGTTCTAACCTCTTGTTCTCACCTCACGTTCTGACCTGTCATTTTAACCTCACATTCTAACTTCTTGTTCTAACCTCACGTTCTTACCTCATGGTCTAACCTCACGTTCTAACCTGTCATTTTAACCTCATATTCTAAACCTCATGTTCTAACTTCTCGTATTTACCTCACGTTCTTAACTTACATTCTAACCTCACGTTTTTATGATGCGTTCTAACCTGTCATTCCAACCTGACGCTCTAATCTCATGTTCAAACCTCACGTTTTTACGTTACGTTCTAACCTCACGTTCTTACCTTACATTCTAACCTCATATTCTAACCTCACGTTTTTATGATGCGTTCTAACCTCTCATTCTAACCTGACGCTCTAATCTCATGTTCAAACCTCACGTTTTTACGTTACGTTCTAACCTCATGTTCTTACCTTACATTCTAACCTCATGTTCTAACCTCAGTTCAAACCTCATGCTCTTAACCTCACGTTCTAACCTCACGCTCTAACTTCACGTTCTGACCTCACGTTTTTACGACACGTTCTTACCTCACGCTCTAATCTCACGTTCAAACCTCGCGTTTTTACGACACGTTCTAACCTCACGCTCTAACCTGTCATTCTTACCTCACGTTGTAACCTCACGTTTTTATCATATGTTCTAACCTGTCATTCCAACTTCACGCTCTAACCTCTTGTTCTCACCTCACATTCTAACCTGTCATTCTAACCTCACGCTCTAACCTCACGTTTTTATGATACGTTCTAACCTGTCATTCCAACCTCACGCTCTAACCTCACGTTTTTATGATACGTTCTAACCTGTCATTCCAACCTCACGCTCTAACCTCACGTTTTTATGATACGTTCTAACCTGTCATTCCAACCTCACGCTCTAACCTCACGTTTTTATGATACGTTCTAACCTGTCATTCCAACCTCACGTTGTAACCTCACGTTTTTATGATACGTTCTAACCTGTCATTCCAACCTCACGTTCTAACCTCACGTTCTAACTTCATGTTCTAACCTCACGTTCTTACCTCACGGTCTAACCTCACGTTCTAACCTCTTGTTCTCACCTCACGTTCTGACCTGTCATTTTAACCTCACATTCTAACTTCTTGTTCTAACCTCACGTTCTTACCTCATGGTCTAACCTCACGTTTTTATGATACGTTCTAACCTCTCATTCTAACCTGACGCTCTAATCTCATGTTCAAACCTCACGTTTTTACGTTACGTTCTAACCTCACGTTCTTACCTTACATTCTAACCTCATATTCTAACCTCACGTTTTTATGATACGTTCTAACCTGTCATTCCAACCTCACGTTGTAACCTCACGTTTTTATCATATGTTCTAACCTGTCATTCCAACTTCACGCTCTAACCTCTTGTTCTCACCTCACGTTCTAACCTGTCATTCTAACCTCTTGTTCTCACCTCACGTTCTAACCTGTCATTCCAACCTCACGCTCTAACCTCACGTTTTTATGATACGTTCTAACCTGTCATTCCAACCTCACGCTCTAACCTCACGTTTTTATCATATGTTCTAACCTGTCATTCCAACTTCACGCTCTAACCTCTTGTTCTCACCTCATGTTCTAACCTGTCATTCCAACCTCACGCTCTAACCTCACGTTCTGACCTCACGTTCAAACCTCACGTTTTTACGACACGTTCTAACCTGTCATTCCAACCTCACGCTCTAACCTCACGGTCTAATCTCATGGTCAAATCTCACGTTTAAACCTCGCATTTTTACGACACGTTCTTACCTCACGCTCTAACCTCTTGTTCTCACCTAACGTTCTAGCCTGTCATTCTAACCTCACATTCTAACCTCACGTTCTAACTTCATGTTCTAACCTCACGTTCTTACCTCACGGTCTAACCTCACGTTCTAACCTCTTGTTCTCACCTCACGTTCTGACCTGTCATTTTAACCTCACATTCTAACTTCTTGTTCTAACCTCACGTTCTTACCTCATGGTCTAACCTCACGTTTT
>NW_025741329.1:0-2786 GCF_021292245.1 Micropterus dolomieu
CAACACACCAACACCATGTCGACAACATGTCAACACACCAACACCATGTCGACACCATGCCAACACACCGACACCATGTCGACACCATGCCAACACACCGACACCATGTCGACACCATGTTGACACCATGTCAACACACCAACACCATGTCGACACCATGTCAACACACCGACACCATGTCGACACCATGTCGACACACCGACACCATGTCGACACCATGTCGACACACCGACACCATGTCGACACACCGACACCATGTCGACACCATGTCAACACACCGACACCATGTCAACACACCGACACCATGTCAACACACCGACACCATGTCGACACCATGTCAACACACCGACACCATGTCGACAACATGTCGACACCATGTCGACACCATGTCAACACACCGACACCATGTCGACAACATGTCAACAACATGTCGACAACATGTCAACAACACACCATGTCGACAACATGTCGACAACATGTCCACACCATGTCGACAACATGTCGACAACACACCATGTCGACAACATGTCCACACCATGTCGACAACATGTCCACACCATGTCGACAACATGTCGACAACATGTCGACAACACACCATGTCGACATGTCCACACCATGTCGACAACATGTCGACAACATGTCAACAACACACCATGTCGACAACATGTCCACACCATGTCGACAACATGTCGACAACATGTCGACAACACGTCCACACCATGTCGACAACACGTCCACACCATGTCGACAACATGTCCACACCATGTCCACACCATGTCGACAACATGTCGACAACATGTCGACAACACACCATGTCGACAATATGTCCACACCATGTCAACAATATGTCGACGACATGTCCACACCATGTCGACGACATGTCCACACCATGTCGACGACATGTCCACACCATGTCGACATGTCAACATGTCCACACCATGTCCACACCATGTCGACAACATGTCGACAACATGTCGACAACACACCATGTCGACAATATGTCCACACCATGTCGACGACATGTCCACACCATGTCGACGACATGTCCACACCATGTCGACGACATGTCCACACCATGTCGACATGTCAACATGTCCACACCATGTCGACGACATGTCAACATGTCCGCACCATGTCGTCAACAACACACCATGTCGACGACTCGTCAACAACACACCATGTCGTCAACAACACACCATGTCGACACCATGTCGACAACGCACCATGTCAACAACATGTCGACAACACACCAACATGTCGACAACATGTCGACAACACACCAACATGTCGACAACATGTCGACAACACACCAACATGTCGACAACATGTCAACAACACACCAACATGTCGACAACATGTCAACAACACACCAACATGTCGACAACATGTCAACAACATGTCGACAACACACCAACAACGTGTCGACAACACACCAACACCATGTCGACAACACATCATGTCGACAACATGTCAACACCATGTCGACAACACATCATGTCGACAACACACCATGTCGACAACATGACAACACATCATGTCGACAACACACCATGTCGACAACATGTCGACAACACACCATGTCAACATGTCAACATCATGTCGACATGTCAACGTGAACATCACACCAACAACACACCAACAACATGTCAACATCACACCAACATGTCAACAACACAACATGTCAACAACACAACATGTCAACAACACAACAACACATCATGTCGACAACACACCGACAACACATCATGTCGACAACACACCATGTCGACACCGTGTCGACAACACACCATGTCCACACCGTGTCGACAACACACCATGTCCACACCGTGTCGACAACACACCAACATGTCAACAACACACCAACATGTCAACAACACGTCCACAACACGTCAACAACACACCAACATGTCAACGACACGTCAACAACACACCAACATGTCAACATGTCAACGACACGTCAACAACACACCAACATGTCAACAACATGTCAACAACATGTCAACACACCAACATGTCGTTAACACACCAACATGTCAACAACACAGCAACACAACATGTCAACAACACAACAACACATCATGTCGACAACACATCATGTCGACAACATGTCCATGTCGACAACATGTCAATGTCGACAACACATCATGTCGACAACATGTCAACACCATGTCGACAACACACCATGTCAACATGTCAACATCATGTCGACATGTCAACGTGAACATCACACCAACAACACACCAACAACATGTCAACATCACACCAACATGTCAACATCACACCAACATGTCAACAACACAACAACATGTCAACAACACAACAACACATCATGTCGACAACACACCGACAACACATCATGTCGACAACATGTCAACACCATGTCGACAACACATCATGTCGACAACACACCATGTCGACAACATGTCAACACCATGTCGACAACACACCATGTCAACACCGTGTCGACAACACACCATGTCAACAACATGTCGACAACACACCAACATGTCCGCACCATGTCGTCAACAACACACCATGTCGACGACTCGTCAACAACACACCATGTCGTCAACATGTCAACACCATGTCGACAACACACCATGTCAACATGTCAACATCATGTCGACATGTCAACGTGAACATCACACCAACAACACACCAACAACATGTCAACATCACACCAACATGTCAACATCACACCAACATGTCAACAACACAACAACATGTCAACAACACAACAACACATCATGTCGACAACACACCGACAACACATCATGTCGACAACA
>NW_025741330.1:0-1084 GCF_021292245.1 Micropterus dolomieu
CTTAGCATAGAGACTAGAAACAGAGGGAAACAGCTAGCCTGGCTCTGTCTGAAGGGAATAGAGTCTCCCTTCCAGCAGCTGTTAGCTTACCTTAGCATAGAGACTAGAAACAGAGGGAAACAGCTAGCCTGGCTCTGTCTGAAGGGAATAGAGTCTCCCTTCCAGCAGCTGTTAGCTTAGCTTAGCATAGTGACTAGAAACAGAGGGAAACAGCTAGCCTGGCTCTGTCTGAAGGGAACAGAGTCTCCCTGCCAGCAGCTGTTAGCTTAGCTTAGCATAGAGACTAGAAACAGAGGGAAACAGCTAGCCTGGCTCTGTCTGAAGGGAACAGAGTCTCCCTGCCAGCAGCTGTTAGCTTAGCTTAGCATAGAGCCTAGAAACAGAGGGAAACAGCTAGCCTGGCTCTGTCTGAAGGGAATAGAGTCTCCCTGCCAACAGCTGTTAGCTTACCTTAGCATAGTGACTAGAAACAGAGGGAAACAGCTAGCCTGGCTCTGTCTGAAGGGAACAGAGTCTCCCTGCCAACAGCTGTTAGCTTACCTTAGCATAGTGACTAGAAACAGAGGGAAACAGCTATCCTGGCTCTGTCTGAAGGGAATAGAGTCTCCCTTCCAGCAGCTGTTAGCTTAGCTTAGCATAGAGACTAGAAACAGAGGGAAACAGCTAGCCTGGCTCTGTCTGAAGGGAATAGAGTCTCCCTTCCAACAGCTGTTAGCTTAGCTTAGCATAGTGACTAGAAACAGAGGGAAACAGCTAGCCTGGCTCTGTCTGACAGGAATAGAGTCTCCCTGCCAACAGCTGTTAGCTTAGCTTAGCATAGTGACTAGAAACAGAGGGAAACAGCTAGCCTGGCTCTGTCTGAAGGGAAGAGTCTCCCTGCCAACAGCTGTTAGCTTACCTTAGCATAGTGACTAGAAACAGAGGGAAACAGCTAGCCTGGCTCTGTCTGAAGGGAATAGAGTCTCCCTTCCAGCAGCTGTTAGCTTAGCTTAGCATAGAGACTAGAAACAGAGGGAAACAGCTAGCCTGGCTCTGTCTGAAGGGAATAGAGTCTCCCTTCCAGCAGCTGTTAGCTTAGCTTAGC
>NW_025741331.1:0-1071 GCF_021292245.1 Micropterus dolomieu
CAGGTCAGCAGATAGACAGGTAGATAGACAGGTCAGCAGATAGACAGGTAGCGAGACAGTTCAGCAGAGAGACAGGTAGATAGACAGGTCAGCAGACACGTAGAGATACAGGTCAGCAGATAGACAGGTCAGCAGAGAGACAGGTAGAAAGACAGGTCAGCAGATAGACAGGTCAGCAGATAGACAGGTCAGCAGACAGACAGGTCAGCAGACAAGTAGAGAGACAGGTCAGCAGATAGACAGGTGAGCAGACAGACAGGTCAGCAGATAGACAGATCAGCAGACAAGTAGAGAGACAGGTCAGCAGACAAGTAGAGAGACAGGTCAGCAGATAGACAGGTCAGCAGACAAGTAGAGAGACAGGTCAGCAGACACGTAGAGAGACAGGTCAGCAGATAGACAGGTCAGCAGACAGACAGGTCAGCAGACACGTAGAGAGACAGGTCAGCAGATAGACAGGTGAGCAGACAAGTGGAGAGACAGGTCAGCAGATAGACAGGTCAGCAGACAAGTAGAGAGACAGGTCAGCAGATAGACAGGTCAGCAGACAAGTGGAGAGACAGGTCAGCAGACACGTAGAGATACAGGTCAGCAGATAGACAGGTCAGCAGACACATAGAGAGACAGGTCAGCAGATAGACAGGTCAGCAGAGAGACAGGTAGAAAGACAGGTCAGCAGATAGACAGGTGAGCAGAAAGACAGGTCAGCAGATAGACAGGTCAGCAGACAAGTGGAGAGACAGGTCAGCAGATAGACAGGTCAGCAGATAGACAGGTCAGCAGACAAGTGGAGAGACAGGTCAGCAGATAGACAGGTCAGCAGACACGTAGAGAGACAGGTCAGCAGACACGTAGAGAGACAGGTCAGCAGATAGACAGGTCAGCAGACAGATAGAGAGACAGGTCAGCAGATAGACAGGTCAGCAGAGAGACAGGTAGAAAGACAGGTCAGCAGATAGACAGGTGAGCAGAAAGACAGGTCAGCAGATAGACAGGTCAGCAGACAAGTGGAGAGACAGGTCAGCAGATAGACAGGTCAGCAGATAGACAGGTCAGCAGACAAGTGGAGAG
>NW_025741332.1:0-3153 GCF_021292245.1 Micropterus dolomieu
CCTCCTCCTCCTGCTGGTTTATTAGCTGATATTAATCTTTAGCTGATGGAGACACTGAAATACACACAGTGTGTATTTATGTATATGATGAGTACAAATGAAAAGTACTCAGTTGTACTTTGAGTTATTTGTAGTTCTGCAGCGTAACAAGGACAAAATTCAAAATAAAATACCTGGGAGTAAAGTGGCCCCTGACCGTGATGAGCAGAGGGGCTCCTGAGCCCAAAAGGCCCCGCGGGGCCACAGAAAGACGCTTCGATGTCCTAATATAACGAATATATTTATATTATTAGTATTTTAATAGTACAAAGACTCAGAATAAAGGTTCAGACTCTTTATGATGCAGCTGCACATCATTTCACTCTGTTTATTTTATCTTTTGTTATATTATAATTTATTATCTTAAAGTTTTACTTTATTTTATATTTACTGTGTTTCTTTATTAAATCTTTTTGTATAATTAATTAATTTTATAATTTATTTTATTGTGCTTTTTATTTTGAAGGACAATCCGCCGTACTTCCGTTCTTCGCAACCATTTAATCCTTTCCCACAATGCTTTGTGTCCACGTCCCCTGCTTCCTGTTTATTGTGACCGTCTCCACCGGTAAAATTTTAACGTTTACGCCGCTGTGCCCCCGCCGAAAGCTCGGTGAGTAAACGAATCCCGACACGTTTCACCGCCAGACTCCGCTTAGAAACGTTTATTCGGCGGTTTGCTCTTTTATTTTGACAGTTACCGTCCAGCGAGAGAAAATCCCTCCTCTGCTTCCTCATCACTGACACCGAGCCCGGCCGAGCCCCGGAACTCCGCTCAGAAACGACACTATTTAAAGCCTCCGCGCTTTACGTCGAGCCGAGAATAATTTAGGACATATTTAAGACATTTAACGAAACACACGAGTCTTGTTATTATTTCGGCTTTCAGATAACCCACGAACCAGCTGTTATTTGGAGTGAAATGTCAGCTTTAACAATGGATGCCCTGACAGCAGCCGCCCTCCGCGGGGTAATTCAGTGGGAAGTAATCCAGGAATTAATGAGGAAATCTGAGAGGCATGCGGGTAAAATCCACCGCAGGTTAGAGGCTGATTGTTTTGGTCATCGCATCCTGGATGAAAGAGCGAGACAACACTTCGTTATAAATCAAAAGGCCCTCTGTCACCGAGTGAGGGCTCCCGGCAGGCTGGAGACACTAAAATGAGGGATATTTGAACGGAGTTCGGCGTGACGGTCTGGCTTCGTTCACATGAAGACCGAAAGTGTCACAGTGCCGCCGGATCATTGTTATCTGCGTTTCTGCGCGAGCACCAGGCGGCCGGAAGCTACGTGACCATATGAAGCTCGTTATCAATAATTTATCATGCCTTGGCTGACAGGAGGTCAGAGGTCACCCGTCTTTATTGTTGACTGTGACATCACTGTACGTCACCGCATCAAACTGACCTGAGACACGTTTCTGATCGTTACTCCATCGATCGATCGTTAGACTGGACATGATTCCGTCTCTGATGAAGCCCAGAGAGATTCAGTCACACTCATCAAACAACAGTTAGGAATCGATCGATTAATTTCCTGAGAGTCGACTTATTGACTGATGGGCTGAATGTTTTTTTTGTATTGAAGATGTGAGTTTTGGCTCTGGCTGATCAATAAGCGGCACCGACGCTTTGCAACATGTAATTATTGACTAACCCTCTGCCGATCAATGAACTGAGAAAATAATCCATCAATAATCAATCAGTCTGCTTATTGATCAGCTGGTTCCCAACATGTGGGTCAGGACCCACCAGGGGTCACTAGATGAATGTGAGGGGTTGCAGAGTGAAAATCCTGTTGGATCAATACTACCTGTTAGTACTACCTGGATCTCTAGTATCTAGTATCTAATAGTACTCTATTAGTGGATCAGTACTCTATTAGTGGATCAGTATTCTGGATCAGTACTCTATTAGTGGATCAGTACTCGATTAGTGGATCAGTATTCTGTATCAGTACTCGATTAGTGGATCAGTATTCTGTATCAGTACTCTATTAGTGGATCAGTACTCTATTAGTGGATCAGTACTCTATATCAGTACTCTATTAGTGGATCAGTACTCTATTAGTGGATCAGTACTCTATATCAGTATTCTATTAGTGGATCAGTATTCTATTAGTGGATCAGTATTCTATTAGTGGATCGGTATTCTATATCAGTACTCTATTAGTGGATCAGTATTCTATATCAGTACTCTATTAGTGGATCAGTACTCTATTAGTGGATCAGTATTCTATATCAGTACTCTATTAGTGGATCAGTACTCTATTAGTGGATCAGTATTCTGTATCAGTACTCTATTAGTGGATCAGTACTCTATTAGTGGATCAGTACTACCTGTGAGTACTCTGTTAGTTTAAACTTTAGTTTATCTTTTATTGATCTGTTCGTTCTGTGGAGGAAACACGATCATCTGAACGTTTCTATCAGACTGATTATGTATACATTTATAATAATTTCCTCTTCTTCTCGTCTGCGTCTCCTTTTTCTCCCTCCTTCCTTCCTCCTCCCTCTTCTTCTCTTCTACTTCCTCCTCCTCCCTCTTCTTCCTCCTCCTCTTCCTCCTCTTCCTCCCTCTTCTCCTCCTCCTCCTCCTCCTCCTCAGGCCTGTAGCTGCTCCTCTGACTCTTCCTCTCCCCCCCCCACCCCCAGCCTCGGTTCAGGATGGAGGACTCGGAGGCGGAGCTGGCGGTGTCGGAGTCGGACGCCCTGGGCGCGGACTTCATCACGGTGGAGCTGGACACGCAGCCCATCGAGTACGTGGTGAAGTGGGCGGAGGTCGGCTCCAAGTTCACCATCTCCTGCGTGAAGAAGGACTCGGACGACCCGTCGGACCTGACGGCCGACCAGCTGAAGATCGAGACGGACGAGGCCTTCTTCGCGCCCTACGAGGAGGTGTACCCCTGCGAGGTGACGGAGCAGAGCGTGGAGATAAAGACGGACTCCGACTCGGACGAGGACGACACCGAGGAGGAGCAGGAGGTGCTGGTCGAGGCGGGGAGCAGCCAGCTGGACGGCGAGGTCGACTCGGACCAGGCCGACTTCGAGCCGGACGAGCGGCAGTACCGCTGCAGCTACTGCGGCAAGTGTTACAGCCACGCCTCCAGCCTGTA
>NW_025741333.1:0-1742 GCF_021292245.1 Micropterus dolomieu
TCACCTCCTTTTTGTCACGGGCTAAGAGCTGGCTTGTGACAAGTGGGGGCTCGTCTGGAACTTGTTGTTATTTGGTGTTGATCGGCTCGTTTTGTGCAGCATCCAGCTATTTTGGTATTTGTTTACCAGTCTGTGAGGTAAATGTCAGGTTTGGTTAGGTCAGTTAAAGCTCCGTAGGAGAGAGGTTCATGGTCCTTTTGTCAGTGGTTTAGCTCTGCTGGCTGAATTTGTTTTGTTGGACCTTAGCTGGGTTTTCTAGTGTGAGCAGGAGAACTTTCCCCTGTTAGGCTTAACAGCGATTTCCCTTCGTGGTGTGGTGGTTTAGGTGGCGGTGAACGTGGGTAGAGCTTTGCTCGGGAGCACCTCCGCGGCTGTGACGGGGTCACTGGCTTTCTGGTTGCCCTTTTTCACCCCACTGGTTTCGAGTGCATAAGTACCCTCCACAATTAGCTGCACGAAGACTAGGGGGGAGTTGGCTAGATAGTCATTGTTGAAGTTAGCATGGGTATAGGGGGAGTCTTCTGCTCAGGTAGCCCAGGGTTTTATCTGTAATGGAGGGCGTAGTGCATCATTTAAAACTGACACCTGCCGATATTGTCGTGCCAACGGTCATTGGAAGAATGATGCCCCGTGTTGAAAGTAGACAGGCTGTTTCTTCAACCATACAATTTAGACATACGCCATTTTAATGCCATGTGTTTCTTTTCCTATTCCTCTACTCTCTTTGTTTGTTTCCCTGTTCTTCCTCTTAAAGTGCTCGTTTCATTTATTTAATTTATATTTTATATATTATTTTTTTAACACACACACACACACACACACACACACACACACACACACACACACACACACAAGCTTACCGTTTTATTTATTTATTTTATTAAAATTTTTAATTCTTCATTTTTTTTAACACACACACACATACGCTTTGATTGCTTTACGCTTTAATTACTTGTTTAATGAAATGTATGGGGTTGATTGTTCTTGTGTTGTATGTATGATGCTTTGGCAATATTGTTGTTACACATTCATGCCAATAAAGCTAATTTGAATTGAATTTGAATTGAATGCAGCTTGATTAGTAAAGTATGGCACATGGGAAATGTGTTGATAAATTATGGATCAGCTTGATTATATTGTAACATGAATGGTTATGAGTGTATATTGTACTGCTAACTGCTCTATGCCAAATTCAAGGTTCTTAGAAGAACCTTGTTCTTAAGGGGGGGATGTTACGACCCCTTCCTTCTCCTGCAGGAGGCTGCAGGCAGGGAGGCTGATTGGGCTGCACCTGTGCAGCTCTCTTCAGAGCTTATTTAGCCAGGACTGATCAGTGTTTTGTCTTCCAACCAACGATACTTCAACAAAACTACAAGGTAGTAACTCATCTTTCTCTGGAGTCTCTCTGTCTTCCTGTCAGCCTCTTTCTCTCCACATAATAAACACATGAATCTAACTTTTGATTTAAGTGTTTCATTTAGTTCTTGTTGATTTTTTTCTGTTCTACAGCTCGTGCAGATTGTTCTGCTCTGGACTACATAATGTTGGTTATGCGTGTGGCTGAACTCCTCCTAATTACTGTGATTACTGTTCTTCTCATCAGAGCTCGAGGTGAGAACATTCAGACCAACATTTGTTCACACTGATTAACATAACCTGTAAGTTTAGAGCTGAAATATTTCTCTGTGATTTATTTACCTGGTAACCAGAGACTACCTGACAACAACACAGTGACCTACAGC
>NW_025741334.1:0-2060 GCF_021292245.1 Micropterus dolomieu
GAGCCAGAGTCCAAGTAAAGTCACAAGTCTCTGAGCCAGAGTCCAAGTAAAGTCACAAGTCTCTGAGCTAGAGTCCAAGTCAAGTCTCAAGTCTCTGAGCTAGAGTCCAAGTCTCTGAGCTAGAGTCCAAGTCAAGTCTCAAGTCTCTGAGCTAGAGTCCAAGTCAAGTCTCAAGTCTCTGAGCTAGAGTCCAAGTCTCTGAGCCAGAGTCCAAGTAAAGTCACAAGTCTCTGAGCCAGAGTCCAAGTAAAGTCACAAGTCTCTGAGCTAGAGTCCAAGTCTCTGAGCTAGAGTCCAAGTCAAGTCTCAAGTCTCTGAGCTAGAGTCCAAGTAAAGTCACAAGTCTCTGAGCCAGAGTCCAAGTAAAGTCACAAGTCTCTGAGCTAGAGTCCAAGTCTCTGAGCTAGAGTCCAAGTCTCTGAGCTAGAGTCCAAGTCAAGTCTCAAGTCTCTGAGCCAGAGACCAAGTCTCTGAGCTAGAGTCCAAGTAAAGTCTCAAGTCTCTGAGCTAGAGTCCAAGTCTCTGAGCCAGAGTCCAAGTAAAGTCACAAGTCTCTGAGCCAGAGTCCAAGTAAAGTCACAAGTCTCTGAGCCAGAGTCCAAGTAAAGTCACAAGTCTCTGAGCTAGAGTCCAAGTCTCTGAGCTAGAGTCCAAGTCAAGTCTCAAGTCTCTGAGCTAGAGTCCAAGTAAAGTCACAAGTCTCTGAGCCAGAGTCCAAGTAAAGTCACAAGTCTCTGAGCCAGAGTCCAAGTAAAGTCACAAGTCTCTGAGCTAGAGTCCAAGTAAAGTCACAAGTCTCTGAGCTAGAGTCCAAGTCTCTGAGCTAGAGTCCAAGTCTCTGAGCTAGAGTCCAAGTCAAGTCTCAAGTCTAGCTAGAGTCCAAGTCAGTCCAAGTCTCTGAGCTAGAGTCCAAGTCTCTGAGCTAGAGTCCAAGTCATGTCTCAAGTCTCTGAGCTAGAGTCCAAGTCAAGTCTCAAGTCTCTGAGCCAGAGTCCAAGTCTCTGAGCTAGAGTCCAAGTAAAGTCACAAGTCTCTGAGCCAGAGTCCAAGTCAAGTCTCAAGTCTCTGAGCTAGAGTCCAAGTAAAGTCACAAGTCTCTGAGCCAGAGTCCAAGTCAAGTCTCAAGTCTCTGAGCCAGAGTCCAAGTAAAGTCACAAGTCTCTGAGCCAGAGTCCAAGTCAAGTCTCAAGTCTCTGAGCCAGAGTCCAAGTAAAGTCACAAGTCTCTGAGCCAGAGTCCAAGTAAAGTCACAAGTCTCTGAGCTAGAGTCCAAGTCTCTGAGCTAGAGTCCAAGTAAAGTCACAAGTCTCTGAGCCAGAGTCCAAGTAAAGTCACAAGTCTCTGAGCTAGAGTCCAAGTAAAGTCACAAGTCTCTGAGCCAGAGTCCAAGTAAAGTCACAAGTCTCTGAGCTAGTGTCCAAGTCTCTGAGCTAGAGTCCAAGTCTCTGAGCTAGAGTCCAAGTAAAGTCTCAAGTCTCTGAGCCAGAGTCCAAGTCTCTGAGCTAGAGTCCAAGTCAAGTCTCAAGTCTCTGAGCTAGAGTCCAAGTCTCTGAGCTAGAGTCCAAGTCAAGTCTCAAGTCTCTGAGCTAGAGTCCAAGTCAAGTCTCAAGTCTCTGAGCTAGAGTCCAAGTCTCTGAGCCAGAGTCCAAGTAAAGTCACAAGTCTCTGAGCCAGAGTCCAAGTAAAGTCACAAGTCTCTGAGCTAGAGTCCAAGTCAAGTCTCAAGTCTCTGAGCTAGAGTCCAAGTCTCTGAGCCAGAGTCCAAGTAAAGTCACAAGTCTCTGAGCCAGAGTCCAAGTAAAGTCACAAGTCTCTGAGCCAGAGTCCAAGTAAAGTCACAAGTCTCTGAGCTAGTGTGCAAGTCTCTGAGCTAGAGTCCAAGTCTCTGAGCTAGAGTCCAAGTAAAGTCACAAGTCTCTGAGCTAGAGTCCAAGTCTCTGAGCTAGAGTCCAAGTCAAGTCTCAAGTCTCTGAGCTAGAGTCCAAGTCTCTGAGCTAGAGTCCAAGTCAAGTCTCAAGTCTCTGAGCTAGAGTCCAAGTCTCTGAGCTAGAGTCCAAGTC
>NW_025741335.1:0-9381 GCF_021292245.1 Micropterus dolomieu
GAATATTTTATGTTCTGGCTTTCATTTTTTCCTTTCCTTTCCTTTCAAACATCAGACATTGAACAGAATACATTACAGTGTAACAAACCCAGCAAGGAGTGGGAGTTCTATTATACCAATGGGAGTTAATGACAAGCCAAGGGAAATATCCAAAAGTGCTTTTGCAATGAACAAGTGAGCTCATTCAAATGAATGCCGTTTCAAGCACTCTTGGTTGAGTGCATTGTTGTGACGGAAATCAGAAATGATGTGTCACCAATTCCACTGAAAACTCCCTTTACTTCAAGGGAAATATACTCGAACAAATACTGCAAATGATGCATAATATGATAAGTAAAGATTTGTTTTTAACCTACTCGAGAGCCAAAATGTAAGGGATTCCTGCGTTAGGATAAATCTGGTAGAGAAAGGCAAAGTGCACCGAATTCCCCTTTAAGTATCTTCCCTTCATTATCCAAACCATCTCACAACATTATCACACAGTATGTTGCAACCCCAAGAGAGTATTACAACAACATGGAAATACTAAGTGATATTCTATATTTGTCTTGAGGTTTATGGGTCAGTTTTGACTTTGGAAACAACAGGGGAGAAAATGATCTCACCACAAGGTCTATTTAGTAGCAGTTCTGGAGCTGCCAAATGATTTTGTGGTGAGATTGTTTGTCAAAATGAAAAGACCCAAGCCGACCATAAACTGATCCTACCAACAAGCACTGTCTAAAAAAACTTAATTCTTCTGTAGTTTATTTTCAGTCAAACACACACAAAACATCCAACTGCTGTAAGTACTCACTGAATATGTAGTAGTATGCAGTTGAAAATAGTCCCCCAAAAATGTACTATTCCCTCCAGTTTGAGGTATATTTGTCAAAAACTACATTTGCCAGCGGTTTAAGGAAATTACAGACCCATATTATATTATTATCCCAAATTTAAAGGAATAGTTCCACATTTTAGGGAAAATGTTGTTTTTGGTTCTTATTGTGAGGTAAAGTGAATTGAACATGTGTATTTCAAGTGAATGTGATGTATTTATTATATTAGCTACAAGATGTATAAACTTTGATATATCTTTCGTTTTTGTTGCAAGTTAACTGGTACCTTCTAATTTTGTGTTTCAGTTGTTGTCTGTCTAGGGTGTGGGTGGAAGCAGCAGAGTGAGCCAACTGTTTTCGTTCTGTGTATTTTTGTGTATTCGTTTTTTTGTTTTCACTGTGTACTAGTTACGTTTTGTCTTTGTATAATGTATTTGTGTTTTTGGACCCTTTGAAAACGAGATGCTGCATCTCAAAATTGACATTGAAACCTACAGCCAGGAAACATTAGCTTAGCATAAAGTAAGCTGAATAAGCTATAAGCAGTTCTGGCACGGAGAATAATTTTTTGAGTGATTCTTAAGTGGATTTATGAACGCTTATTCACAATAGACATCGGAGAGGATGAATTTGAGGCAAATTGCGAGTATCGAGTGCTGCTTGAAATGTACCTTGCCTCCATAAGCTGTGTGTCTCCATCCCTTTCACCTGACACAGCTTCCTTGCCTCATGTCTGCGCCCCTCTATAAGCTCTGCTGCGCCCCCTGGGGGAGGCACACCTCACAGTTTGAAAATCTCTGGTATATGCAGTCTCATGGAGTTCCAAAGTGAAAAGTTACTGATTTGGTCAGTGATGATGAATTAGAGTTTAAAAGATGGGCTGTAAATGTACATGTCGAAAATTATTGAGAGACAGATTCCATCCATCCATCGTCAACCACTTATCCTGCATACGGGGTCGCGGGGGAGAGACAGATTAACACGTTGATTTTGGTACTTTCATGGGATTTGTTGACTATGACAGAAATATCCAACCTTCTTCTTACATACTACCATGCTTGATGGGATATAACACTACAACGTAAGTACTTAGTGCAAAGTTCCAGCTCAGTGAACAACGAATATCTTGGCAACCTTGGCAGCAGACCACCATTGTATCACAACTCTAAGACCTTATAAAGCCAAATCCACGCAATAAATCGGGCCCAATTCATTTCCTGGTAGCAAAGAGTTTATCAGCTCATTCTATAGAATCAGGCACTTTATCACTCAATGAGATGCAACATAAAGTGAGAATTGTTACCACTCAGTTCAGCCACATTCATGTCAGGGATTCCTTCTGTGAATACTTTATGTTTATGCATTTTGTACTTATGCTCTCTGCATCCTCATAAGCACAGTTTAATACACTGCAGTATGGTACTGAATAATAATACACTGTGGCTGGGAGTGCTGAGGAGTCTTCTGTGGGTAGGGTGTTTTAATGACAGCTGAAATAAGGGTATTTTAATGGCACTGTGCATTTGCAGGTATTATGCATTGTCAAAACCGTCCTCTTTCTCTCTTTAGGTTAGACCTCAGTGGTAACTCATTATTTCTAACCAAGAAGCTCTGAGGATCCCTGCGCCCTCTTAATATTAGAGTAAAATCTCAAAGAGACATGAATCTTGTATTTATTCATATTCCCTCCAGTCTCCTTCCCTTCCTCATTCACAACACGTGCCCATCTTGAGAAATTGCCCTCTTACACTGAAAAGAAATCCTTTTCTTTTTTTTGTTCACACAATGGCAAACCTAGTTAGTCAAGTATTTGCCTGAACTCACAGGGCGAGGAAGAAAATATACAATAAAAAGCCATACACTGGTGACACCTCTGTAAGCAAACAAGACCTCAGCAGAAGAGCTCTTCAAAACCATATTAATCTCTGACTGAATGATCTGAAGAGAGCCGACGTGGTTTCTAATCTGCAGAGGCATCGGGTGGCATCTCAGGAAAGATTACAAAGAAGAAGATGGGAGAAGAAAGGCTAAGCTGCTACTTCTGATTTCTGTATTTTGGCATCCACTTATGTAAAATTTCCAAACGATGTAAGACACAGAAGATGATGGATATGAATCCCACGTCATTGCGTACAGAGATGGGCCCTGTGGGAGTGGGATAGCCAGCTACAGTACCTTTGGCCTAACCTGAGCACCTTTCTAAACACTCTCAGAAAGAAACTGTAAAACTGAAACTTGAATTGAAGGTCCATCATGTTGCATCTTTGCTTGAGGCAAGACCGTTGTGCATGCAGAGGCCACTGCAACTCTTGAATATTCTTTACAGCAACAATCCCCATCACTTAGAAAAACATTATTCAGGACAAAAGCAGACACTGTAGATAGCAAATCCGTCTGGTTTTCCTCTAAATAACAAGCTCTTTTAAGCGCTGACAACCACCACAACAGCCAGGGGCAAACCTGTGGTATTCATTATTCTGACCCATGCTTGGCTTGCTAAAACTTTACGTCTGACTTACATTTGCATTACTGCCTGACTGAATATTGTCTTCATTATACAACCCCCCCCCCCTTGTCTTGTTATCATCTTGCTGGTTACTGCTCAAAACTACTAGCAAATAATGCAAAGTGACAAAAGCGATTGGGCTTGTTTTGCCTTTGGGTTTGGGATTAAGCTCTTGGGACTTCATCCAGACCAGTAAAAACAATCTCCTTCACAGGGGAGGAAAAATAGACAAAAGCTGACATTGTTGGAACACGTTCACATACAGAGCTGGGAAAATAGAACGTGTCCTGCTCCCTAGCATCTGAGCGAAACTAACAAGACACACAAAATATCGGGTGAGAGGTGCAAGGCTTGGTTGTGATAGGTGTCGATGGTGTGTTAGGTATGTGTGTGTGTGGGGTGGGGGTTGATGAGGAAGCCAATGGAGAGCCTCTGTCAGCAGAGAAACAATCTCCATGACTCTCCTCCTGATTGCCTCACATCTAAATTCACCGTGCCATGTCTTTCCTGATCCACTAATCGATACTTTCCTTGTCTAACGGCCCCTTACCTCCCTGTTGTAACCCCCACCACCATCACAACCCCACCCCCCAATGACTGACAGCAGCCGCGCCATTACACGCTGTAATTGTTTCTTTATTTTCCTCCTGCCGCACCAGCAGTGTTACCTTCATGTGGCCTTATATCACCCTCTGGACCCACAGAGAGCATAAACCGGATCAATCAGCTCACCCACAAATGCCCAACAGTCCTTTATGGCTCACACATAATTCAACTGGGCCTTTTACCACAAAGCACATAAATAAAGCAAACAGAGGAAGAAAACAGAGTCAACGACCCATGGTGTCTTATGTCAAAAAAATGACAGTAACGTCTACTCACTGTCCTACACTGAGCGATGTCCAGTTACTGTATGGAATGAAAGACACACCTAACTGACGCTTTCAGACAGCGTGACAAAGCGTAAGTATTTTACACTGTAGGTACCAACGTCCGTATGAAACGCCACCGTTTGCTACATCCCAGCAACACAAAAGAGGCTTACCCTACCTGCTAGCACATCGGCAGTGACTTAAGTTTAGGTACTTATATTTCTGATGTGATAAGGGTAGGGGGCTTCGGGGGGCTGTCAACACCTTTAACACAAACATAGCTAGCTAGCTAGCTAGCAATAGCCAGCTAGTATTTCCGGTTTGTACGAGACTCATAGAGCCCACTTGCTCTAAAGAGATAAATATTGTTTTAACATTTACATTCTTAATTTCCTTGCCAGCTTGTTGCTAACCATGTCTGCCTGCAGCTTGGTGCTGAGCAGGTAGCGTGTGGAGCTGTTTTGTTTAAAATCTCTGCCTGATGCTGCTGGAGAGGGAGGAGAGTGAACAAGCCAAGTTGAAAAACTATGTAGAGGTGAGGGGAACAACAGAGACTCAGTGGTTTTGTCATTAAATGTCTGCAGCCGGTTGAGATATCAGCTGCAGTTGCATTAGCTAATTAAGAACCAGATGGGTCTCATGTGGGATGAACCTGAACTCACAGGAAAGCATACAGGTATCATTTTGATGTGTGGAAACATCAGGTGTTGCTTTTGTTTGTCTTTCTTTCTTTTGTACACTGGAGCATTTTTCACCAGGTCACTAGATCCAGATGTTGCAGCTGAAGTTGCATGGGGAAATAATGCTATTTTAGGCATGTAAACAAACTGAGCAGTATGGTGGTCACATACATCTTATTTATGGATGCGAGTGCATTGATTCCTGCCGTCAATATGGCGATGCTAGATGGTGACATCACAGCAGGACCTCAATACTACGTAGAGTTTTTTAACATTTTTATGCTGTGACTGCTCTTTCCTAGTGTTTACTTTGTCGACAAAATCAATGCATCGGCACTTTAATGTCATTTCTAGTCTAGTCTTGGGGTGCAGCAGCCTTTGCACTGTAAACATAAACAGTGTTAACACTGGGGTTTGGTGAGTTTGCCCTCACTTTATTCCTGGTGACATTTCGCTACAACAAACGAATAGAGCCATTGAGGAAAAAGACAACCTAGGAGAGCCAAACGCCGTGTCTGAGCAGAGCCAAGACCTTGATGGGCTGTACTGTACTTGACAGGTGTGGTCCTGCAGCTCTCACCTCCCATTTGCTGTCCTGGGTTTTTCTCTTGAGCTGGATGTTCCAGTTCTCGGCGTCCACCTCGGCGCAGTGTGCGATGGTCATGGCCACTGGGCAGAAGAGGTCCAGGCCCGGTGGACCGTACGTCACCTCTGGGCCCAGGAGGATGTCACAGCCTTCCAGCGTTTGGACACTAAACACACAGGCACACACAGAGAGAAAGAGACACGTTGAAAAAGCAGTTTTGGGCCTGGAGAGAAAAGACATGGTCTGTGTGCAGGAGACTGTGCTGTATATGTGCCTTTTGATGTTTCCATCTAAAGTGCTTTCCAGCATCATAACTGTGTTTTTACACAACTCCACTCTCAATGTGTGCAATAAATTAGTATACTGCAGGGCTGAAAACACTTTTTTTAAAGTGAAATGCTTATTAAAGTCTGTACTTTCTCACTAATATGATCCATAATCTGGGATAATCTCACTCAACAAAAACAGATTGTGTCTGTTGGCAGCATATTGGCAGCATAGTTAAGATCGTAGGCAGCAATTTTCACGACTTTCCACATTTAATTATTATCTCAGAGTCATTACATGTGCTTAATATCTATCCTTGAGCTGCTGCTGCTGAGATGAAAAACTCTTGTGGACTGTTGCTCCTCGAGTTCAAGTTATTGCCACGCAGCTAGGCTGCTGGAGTTTGTTCCAGCGCAGGTGAAAAAGTCACTGCGATTTGCCGGCGAGTTGGAGTGTGCTCATTAAAAGCGGCTTATAACAAACAGGTCTTACCAGTGGATGGTGGCGGCAGCAGCAGCGGTTGGTTTTTAGAAAAAAGGACAGGTAGGGATCATGACAGAGGAGCTCAGCGCCTTTCTAAGCTCAGTCATCACAGATCAGTCATCTGAGTGTGTTGATTTGTTAAGATTTCCTGCTTTGAATGAGAAGTGATTTGTAGTCGTCATGGGAGCAGCAACTTTAAAGTACAATATGCTACACAATGACTTAAAACTGACAGGTGGAGAATGAAGAGGAATACCTGCAGTAGCAGATTGTTGTAGGATTCAACACAATCTGCTGTGAAAGAAAGCCTGCATATAATTCTTTAAATATATTTTTTATTTTTATTAGTTTATTACAACGTGGGTCTTATTTTAGATCGTCATTTCTATCAGTTATGATAGGATTGTTGCCATCAAAGAAATTGCTGTGATCTGGAAACACAGTGGCATTGCTACAACAAACATGTGCAGTCAGATGAAAAGACAGGTTGTAAACAGTTTAGCCTGATCATCTAAACCTAACACCTTTATTTGTAGGTAAGTGCGTGTCCAGAAAGACAATAGCACAAATCCGACACACATATACAGACTCAGCGTGAGACAGCTGCTGGAAACTCAGGTAAACTCCCACTGCACCATTACAGCTTGTCGCCTGCCTGCTTTTCAGTAACTAATGTTATTATTTCTTTATCTTTCACCAGAGGCTCAGCAATGTGAGCACAGCTAAATGTATGATAATGATGATAATAAACGGTTAGTGAGCTAGACTGAATATTATAAATGAGATTGTTGCCACACTTTATAACAGTTAGACCGCAGTGAGTAACTTTACTGTAGTGAATGGGTCTTACACTGTGTTTTTCTGCACCAATATGTTGCTTTATTGTAAATAATGTGGGTCATGTAAGTTACAGCGAACGTGACAGTGGAGAAGTTGTGTACCTGAGTATATGTAAAACGACAATAATTGAACATTACGAAACAAACAGTGGTAGATCTGTGCTAACGTTAGCTGCCTCGTCTGCCTCTTCCTTGCATCACTGTCAGTAAACAAATTGCTCCAAATTTGGCTGTAGCGTTACATCCTTTCTTGCAGGCTAAAAAGAACACGTTGACATAATACTGGTGGTACACAGGATAGTAATAGGAGTCGCGTTAGTAATGAGGAAAGCTGTACAACTGACGTATTTTTCACTGGATAATGATAACGCAACTGCTCTGCATTAGCCAGCAAGCTAATGTTATCTAACTTGAGCCAACATACAGTATATTTCAAATGCTTTGCAGTAATGTTGATTCACCTGTCCATTAGTATGAAAGTCAACTCTGTCAGTTTTGTTGGTTTCAAAACAAAAAGGTCTCTCCATCACTTAATCTTTCTGATGTTGACTGTGTTTTCACCTGATATCGATTTGATTGCCGTTTTGCCTAACAGGCTTCAGCACATAAAACTTTATTGTTGTTTTTTATCCTTAGATGGAGTTTGTGTTGGAGTCGAGTCACTCGTTTTGTGGTGTTAGTGGACTGCATTTCGTTAGCTGCAGTGTTGTCGCTGTAGTCTCGGGAGAGGCTCGGGAGCGAACGTACAGATAATCCGACCCAGTTTCTTCACATAAGAAGCAAGAATAGTGGCTGTTCCAAGCAACAGAGAAAACGTACAGGAAAATGTACAGGAGATTTCATATTGTATGAATTCCACTGTCCACATACTCAGTGGCTAACAGGGGCGCCCCCAGAAAATTTCCCCAGGGGTGGCCAGATGGGGCCACTGAAAATCCTGGGGTGGCACACCAAAAGCCATAACTGAATTTCAGGAATTCTATTATGCATTATATACAGTAGACTAGTTCAATACTACATAAAAATATGAGTTAAAGAATCACAGACTGAAGACTTTGGTTTCTTATTTTACAGTTAAAATTGTCTAATGTCCACAGACTAAAACCAGTTCAGTTAACATTCCATAAAAGTCCTGTTTGTATGTGTTAGGCAATTAATTGTTCTTTCTATAGGCAAGTTAACCTTTTTCTTAAAAAGGCAAATACAACTTTTATTTGTCGGAGTGCATTGATGGGGATAAACAAAACATTTACTAGAAACAAGCCTACTCAAGATTACAAGCTAAACAGAAAGCTGTCTGTCTTGTATAACACTTGTATGCTGCTATTCACCTTTTCACTCAAACCAAGGGGTTACATAATATAAACAGTATTTAGCATTTTATGCATTATGCTCTTCACCCATTTTCTTAGGGTGGCCGAACCTGCCATTCACTGGTCTTGTGCCAAGTTTTGCGTGCCGTGCGGCCAACAACTGCATACACGTCGCGGTTCCTCGCAGATCTATTTCAAGTACTGTCTTAAAACAATATAATATTCTTTGTGTGGTTCATCAGTAGTGATAAATGATCCGAATGTCCCACGACACACACACACACACACACACACACACACACACACACACACACACGCTACGCCTACACATGCTCTGACCCTCCTTCTTTAAGGATAATTTTGGATTTATTCACACACTTTTAAAAAATTAATTTTTTTCTTTTTACATGTTTATTTACAGCATTATCTGTTGAAATGTATATTGTAAATAGCTGTACAGTGGGGGAAATAAGTATTTGACCCCTTGCTGATTTTGCAGGTTTGCCCACTTACAAAGAATGCAACGATCTACAATTTTAATCATATGTACATTCTAACAGTGAAAGACAGAATCCCAAAGAAAATTCCAGAAAATCACATCATATGAATTTATTAAAATTGATAACCATCTGATGAGGAAAAACAAGTATTTGACCCCCTGGACAAACAGCATGTTAATATTTTGTAGAAAAGCCATTATTGGCCAGCACAGATGTCAAACGGTTTTTATAGTTGGTGACAAGGTTTGTGCACATTTCGGCAGGGATGTTGGCCCACTCCTCCCTGCAGACAGCCTCCAAATCATTCAGGTTCCGAGGTTGTCGCCTGGCAACTCGAATTTTAAGCTCCCTCCAAAGATTTTCAATTGGATTCAGGTCTGGAGACTGGCTAGGCCACTCCAGAACCTTGATGTGCTTCTTCTTCAGCCACTCTTTTGTTGCTTTGGCGGTGTGCTTAGGGTCGTTGTCGTGCTGAAACACCCATCCTCGACCCATCTTCAGCTCTCTCACTGAGGGA
>NW_025741336.1:0-1759 GCF_021292245.1 Micropterus dolomieu
GGTCCGATTTACACAACACAGATACAACATAGTGAGGAAAAAAGACACACACATCCCCTTGGTTAAGCACTTTATTGAGCATGGCTGGCCCCAGCTCACTGCACTGATCCTCCAATGCAATCCCAGGTGGTCCACAGCCCAGAGACGACGGGAAGAGAGGCTCTGGATACACCGACTGGGCACTTTGATTCCGGGGGGCCTCAATGAGAGGTGAGTGCTCGGGACTGGCGGACAGCTGATGGCCTGTGCATTCAATGTCGCCGCCTTCGGCGTCGACATTTCAAAAATTTCTTCCCTAACCCCATTTTAATCCCTGATACTTACCTTTTTTTCTCTGCAACATCAATACTTACCTGACTCCTAACCTATCGGTTATTCTAACCCTAACCTCACACATAGCTGGCAATTAATCCTTTACACTTATTTTTTAGAATATTTACATTTATTTTTTAAGATAAAAAGTCCTAACCTCAGCTGGAATTGCAATACTTACCTTTTTCCTACTTTTAACTGCAACTTTTATACTTACCTTTATACTTACTTGGTATAAATTTAAGCTTACCTTTTATGCTTAAAAACAGCACTGGATTTCAAGGACACGAAACTTTTATACTATTATTTAACATGGACTTTAACTACTAAAAATTGTTAAAACATAATGAAAGGGATACTCACCAGCAGGATTACAAGTTTCAAATCATTTTAGAGTTTTTTGTGTTTATAATTGTGTTAAAAACAATGTTTACTGAGGGAAAAGACCGGACACGAAATTTGAGGCCACAAGGGGGCGGAGCCGGCACATGAGTGAGTGTGGAAGGGAGGGGGGTGCCGGAGATTAATTTCTCCAGACACCTACCTCACGCAGAGCAGGAGAACCTCAGACAGCTGAACCACTATCTCACTAACAATCAGCTGTTTCTCCCTGCTCTCTCAAGGAACGACTTCACCACCGAGAGGGACGGCATCCACTGGTCTCACTCCACGGCCCAGCACATGCTGGACCACTGGCTGGAGTCGTTAAAGTAGGTACCCCCGTGAACACACGTCCTCAGACGGGGGGAAAAAATGTAATTAATTTGTGTAAATGTTTTATTTTGTCTGCAGCCCAGTTTGCTCTACTTAGCAGGGGACTGAACTTCATCCCAACGACCAGCAGCGACCCAAATCTCAAAAAACAAATCCGATTTGACCTACAACAGTACCACAGACGACTGAAATTAGCAACCTACTTTGAGCACAAGCCTGACACACAACGACCACTCTTCACTCCCAAGTCCCAGTGGGTCCCCCCTAAAGGTAAACTACCCCCAGACATTGACGCACTTATCCAGACAGACTTGCACTACTTCCAAGACCAATTCAGATTCGGCTGTGTTAAACAAAATTTGAACAAATTTGAATTTGAGGCACTAGAACAATTAAGACGGAATAAGGACATTGTGATTAAACCAGCAGACAAGGGCAGCGCAGTAATTATTATGGACAGGGAACAGTACCTATGGGAGGGCTACAGACAGCTACATGACACGACCTACTACTCCAAACTAAAGAAGCCCATCTACAAGGACACCACTCCACTGACGGACAAGATTATACAATCACTCCAAGACAAGAAATCCATCAACCACAAACAGACTCTATACCTGAAGGGGGACAGCGAACCTCGACCCAGACTGTTTTACATGCTGCCTAAAATACACAAGGACCCTGCTAAGTGGAGCAAACCTCACGAGATCCCTCCAGGACGTCCCATTGTGTC
>NW_025741337.1:0-4042 GCF_021292245.1 Micropterus dolomieu
TAGATGAAAAATGCTCCTTCTGCTCTCTGGAAACAGAAACGTTGGACCATTTATTCTATAGCTGTTCATACAGCTCCTCTCTGTGGAATGATATACAATGCTTCATTAATGGACACTTTGGCTCAAATATAAAAATATCCAATTTTGACATTTTATTTTATTTCTCTGATTCAAACTCCTCTGTACAATACATAGTCAATCTATTTATCTTGCTTGGAAAATTCTTCATTCATAAATCAAAATTTATGAAGAACAAACCTCTTTTCAATGTTTTTAAACTTGACTTAAAAAATTATATAGTCTGTATTTCTGGACTGAAGAGTAAATCAGCATCAAAATGTTTACAACTTTTATCTGATATAACTTTATAATTAATTTAACTGATATTTATTGTTTGACACTCTGGCTGTATACTTTATTTTTGTTTTATAACTATTTTGTTTGTTTCTTTGCTATTTATTTTTTCACTGTTTTTTGTTCCTTATAAAAACGTGAACTGTAACTATACAATTCTTGTAATAAAAAAAAAAAAAAAAAAAAACATCAAACCCGCGACCCATTTCCTGAGTCAGTCACGTGGTATGGCGGGCTCGCGAGGCTTCGACGTCACCACATACGTCACCAACACGAGCCTCGACACGCGCTTCACAAAAATCACTGGATACTGAAGGACGCATCACCACAGCGGAGACCTGCAGGTCGATGGAGAACCAGAACCCGGACCACAGGAGCCAAACAGCAGCCTCGTGCTCTGATAGCAGCGATGTTCAGGTCAGTGTTCATGACTTCATCACGAGACTAAAGACACGAGGAAGAGTCTCGAGGGTCCGTGTATCATCCGTTCATTCTGTTGTTAGAGATCAGAGCCTGAAAACCCGCTCTAGGGTTTGTGTTGACGTGGTTTGATTTCCAAAGTGTCTCCGTGGTTCCTGTTTTCATCTTGAAGAGAGGAAGCTGAAAGAAAAACTCACGAGCGTTTCTCTTTTCTTTGTTTTGGGACTGTCGGCATTTTCCCGCGCGGCGCATGCGCGGTGCAGCATGTGTTGTGTCGGGAGCGCGCAGAACAAACAATGGCCCTGTCCCAATATGCGCACTTCCACCCTCGTGCCCCTCGGTGCGCGTTCTCGCTTAGGGGTGCAAGACCGCAGGGTGTCCCGATCCTCTTGTTGTTCTCTAGGGGTGATCATCAGACCTCAATAACCTCTATGGGATATTACCCAGAATCCTTGTAGTGTCGTGACGATTCAAACAGCTAACCAATGGGAGAACATCATAAACATTCTGGTAAATAATTTAAGGAAAATATACAAACTACAGGAATAACAAATGAAAATATAAATGTAGAGAAAAATAAGGTGCAAAAATAAAGTATTTGCATATTTCTAAAGGCAGTATAAACATTACATTTCTATAGATATTTCCTGTAACAAAATTAATTGTATTGGCACATGGACTGTCATTTATAAATTGGATAGACTCACAATACATTCTGAATTCTGTTCTAAATAATTCGAATGATGGTCGGGATCTTGAGAACTTGATCTTATGGATGTGGTACTTACCTAATAAGATGAGCAAGTTAACCATTTTACAGATTCTAGTTTGAGTTACAAAGTAATCCATATTTTTTCCCCAGAATCCCAATGTGTATCGGTATTGACACTCAAAAAATAAGTGCAGAATTGTCTCGTCTTCATCTTTGCTGAATTCACATTTTTGATCAATATCTATAAATTTTGACAACATTTGGTTAGTAGGGTATATGTTAGGCGCGATTTTGTAATGCATTTCTTTCACTTTATTGGGTAAAACATTCCTATGGAAGTTGTCAGTTGCCATGTTTGCTCTCCTGATCACAGCAGAAGTGACGTAGATAGTGACGTGTGCAAAACTGTCCCAAATCTGCTCTTCACAGCTTCGGGCCCCTGCGCACTTACTCCGCTAAGTGCACTTTAAACAAGTGTCACTTCGAGGAAGACCTTAGGGCGTAGTGTGAATATTGGGACGGGGCCAGCGATGGTGAAAAATGAATCGGTGGCGTCACTATCTACGTCACTTCTGTTGTGATCAGGAGAGTAAACATGGCGCCGACGGTAGTTGCGGCATTCGCAGTACTCCTGCTAAAGTTGATAACAACTCCCCACCAGTTCCTTATGAGAAGAATTAAGAACGGCCTCACTGACAGGAGCCTGGGCTCTCGCTACACTACTGTGTCCAGATGAGAACAGATAGACTGGCCTGACTGAGGGTCTCTGGCCAATGGCTTCATGCATGGCTGCATAGAAAATCCACGAGGCAGCAGTGACCTCTCCTGCATCTGTCCCTGACCCAGTTTATGGCAGTGTTAAGTCCTTTGTAAATTGTAATAGTTCTGAAGGGTGAAATGAACATTATTTACATGGGTTTACATTCTAGATAGTCATTAAATAGTATTACCAATAAAATAAAAGCATTACAAAACATGTGAAAGTGCAGTTACCTTTTTCTTTAGATTTTCCCACTTCTTTTTACACTGCTCCTGAGTCACTTTCCCCTCCAGCCCCATGATTTTGATAATTTCCCTGAAAGACACACAATTATCCATTAGATCACTTTGCAATGAAAGTAAGGGCTTGCTTTCAAGTAACAAACTTGTCTGCTCATGTAATGGCCGTGTTAACTTACTCATATCCCTGGCTAGGGGCGTTTCTCTGCCCCGTGAATAGCCGCTCATTCTCCGCCCTGAACTTTATAAAATTGAAAGTAAGCTAACAAGGATTCTGGGTAATAGCCCATAGCAAAGTGAGGTCTGATGCCTACTTGTGAAAGGGGTGCATTAAGTGCGCTGATGATCACCCCTAGAGAACAACATTAGAGGATCGGGACACTCTACGGTCTTGCACCCCTTGGCGAGAACGCGCATTGAGGGGCACAAGGGTGGAAGTGCGGATATTGGGACAGGGCCGGTCATTATATTTCCTCGCGTGTTGGTGATTTTCTCACAGTGACAAACAGTCTGCTCTAAATAGTATCTGTGGAGATCAGAGTCAGTCTGGAGTTTAGTTTTCCTCCACTGCTGCTCAGCTTTTCAACACATTATCTTTTGAAGTTTGACCTGTGGGACTTTCCTCCACGGTGCCTTTTGCTCACCAGAGACTCTAACCGATGCAATGACCCGTGTGTGTGTGAGTGTGTGTGTGTGTGTGTGAGTGTGTGTGTGTGTGTGAGTGTGTATACAGGTGCTGGTCATATAATATCATCAAAAAGTTGATTTATTTCAGTAATTCCATTCAAAAAGTGAAACTTGGATATTATATTAATTCGTTACACACAGACTGATATATTTCAAATGTTTATTTCATTTAATTGTGATGATTAAAACTGATAACTAATGAAAACCCCAAATTCAGTATCTCCCCGAAAATTAGAATATTACTTAAGACCAATACAAAAAAGGATTTTTAGAAATGTTGGCCAACTGAAACGTATGAACATGAAAAGTATGAGCATGTACAGCACTCAATACTTAGTTGGGGCCCCTTTTGCCTGAATTACTGCAGCAATGCGGCGTGGCATGGAGTCCATCAGTCTGTGGCACTGCTCAGGTGTTATGCCTGTGTAACGTGTAAGGTGTGCCGGTCTGAGTATTTCACAATCTGCTCAGTTACTGGGATTTTCACATCCAACTATTTCTAGGGTTTACAAAGAATGGCGTGAAAAGGGAAAAACATCCAGTATGCGGCGGCCCTGTGGGCGAAAATGCCTTGTTGATGCTAGAGGTCAGAGGAGAATGGGCCACTCATCTCCACTACAAAAAGGAAAAAGAGGCTACAATTTGCAAGAGCTCACCAAAATTGGACAGTTGAAGACTGGAAAAATGTTGCCTGGTCTGATGAGTCTCGATTTCTGTTGAGACATTCAGATGGTAGAGTCAGAATTTGGTGTAAACAGAATGAGAACATGGATCCATCATGCCTTGTTACCACTGTGCAGGCTGCTGGTGGTGGTGTAATGGTGTGGGGGATGTTTTCTTGGCACACTTTAGGCCCCTTAGTGCCAATTG
>NW_025741339.1:0-1985 GCF_021292245.1 Micropterus dolomieu
ACAAACTGACTGATATTATTACAGGCTGACTGATATTATTACAGGCTGACTGATATTATTACAAACTGACTGATATTATTACAGGCTGACTGAACTAAAGACTGACTGATATTATTACAGGCTGACTGATATTATTACAGACTGACTGATATTATTACAGACTGACTGATATAAAGACTGACTGATATTATTACAGACTGACTGATATTATTACAGGCTGACTGATATTATTACAGACTGACTGATATTATTACAGGCTGACTGATATTATTACAGGCTGACTGATATTATTACAAACTGACTGATATTATTACAGGCTGACTGAACTAAAGACTGACTGATATTATTACAGGCTGACTGATATTATTACAGACTGACTGATATTATTACAGGCTGACTGATATTATACAGACTGACTGAACTAAAGACTGACTGATATTATTACAGGCTGACTGATATTATTACAGACTGACTGAACTAAAGACTGACTGATATTATTACAGGCTGACTGATATTATTACAGGCTGACTGATATTATTACAGACTGACTGATATTATTACAGACTGATATTATTAAAGACTGACTGATATTATTACAGACTGACTGATATTATTACAGGCTGACTGATATTATTACAGACTGACTGAACTAAAGGCTGAGTGATATTATTACAGGCTGACTGATATTATTACAGACTGACTGAACTAAAGACTGACTGATATTATTACAGACTGACTGAACTAAAGACTGACTGATATTATTACAGGCTGACTGATATTATTACAGACTGACTGATATTATTACAGACTGACTGATATTATTACAGACTGACTGATATTATTACAGGCTGACTGATATTATTACAGACTGACTGAACTAAAGACTGACTGATATTATTACAGGCTGACTGAACTAAAGACTGACTGATATTATTACAACCTGACTGATATTATTACAGACTGACTGAACTAAAGACTGACTGATATTATTACAGACTGACTGATATTATTACAGGCTGACTGAACTAAAGACTGACTGATATTATTACAGGCTGACTGATATTATTACAGGCTGACTGATATTATTACAGACTGACTGATATTATTACAGGCTGACTGATATTATTACAGACTGATTGATATTATTACAGACTGACTGATATTATTACAGACTGACTGATATTATGACAGGCTGACTGAACTAAAGACTGACTGATATTATTACAGGCTGACTGATATTATTACAGACTGACTGATATTATTACAGACTGACTGATTTTATTACAGGCTGACTGATATTATTACAACCTGACTGATATTATTACAACCTGACTGATATTATTACAGACTGACTGATATTATTACAGGCTGACTGATATTATTACAGACTGACTGAACTAAAGACTGACTGATATTATTACAGACTGACTGATATTATTACAGACTGACTGATATTATTACAGGCTGACTGATATTATTACAGACTGACTGATATTATTACAGACTGACTGAACTAAACAACCTGACTGATATTATTACAACCTGACTGATATTATTACAGACTGACTGATATTATTACAGGCTGACTGATATTATTACAGACTGACTGAACTAAAGACTGACTGATATTATTACAGACTGACTGATATTATTACAGACTGACTGATATTATTACAGGCTGACTGATATTATTACAGACTGACTGATATTATTACAGACTGACTGAACTAAAGACTGACTGATATTATTACAGACTGACTGATATTACAGACTGACTGATATTATTACAGACTGACTGATATTATTACAGACTGACTGAACTAAAGACTGACTGATATTATTACAGGCTGACTGATATTATTACAGACTGACTGATATTATTACAGGCTGACTGATATTATTACAGACTGACTGATATTATTACAGGCTGACTGATATTATTACAGACTGACTGAACTAAAGACTGACTGATATTATTACAGACT
>NW_025741340.1:0-3871 GCF_021292245.1 Micropterus dolomieu
GCTGCTGACCAACTTTATGGCGATGCAGATTTCATTTTCCAACAGGACTTGGCACCTGCACACAGTGCCAAAGCTACCAGGACCTGGTTTAAGGACCATGGTATCCCTGTTCTTAATTGGCCAGCAAACTGGCCTGACCTTAACCCTATAGAAAATCTATGGGGTATTGTGAAGAGGAAGATGCGATACGCCAGACCCAACAATGCAGAAGAGCTGAAGGCCACTATCAGAGCAACCTGGGCTCTCATAACACCTGAGCAGTGCCACAGACTGATGGACTCCATGCCACGCCGCATTGCTGCAGTAATTCAGGCAAAAGGAGCCCCAACTAAGTATTGAGTGCTGTACATGCTCATACTTTTCATGCTCATACTTTTCAGTTGGCCAACATTTCTAAAAATCATTTTTTTGTATTGCTTAATATTCTAATTTTCAGAGATACTGAATTTGGGGTTTTCATTGTCAGTTTTAATCATCACAATTAAATGAAACATTTGAAATATATCAGTCTGTGTGGAATGAATGAATATAATATCCAAGTTTCACTTTTTGAATGGAATTACTGAAATAAATAAACTTTTTGATGATATTCTAATTGTATGACCAGCACCTCTATGTAACGACAATGAAATTTCACGTCGACAAATTTTTATAGCCTGTGTCGTCTGTTACGTTGACTAATCGTTGCAGCCCTACTGTTATCATGTGACTGTGCTGGACTAACGTCATGTGATGACAGCTGAGGAAGTATGATTTGGAAAAAGCTGGAAAGTGTCAGTCCGGAAGTTTCATCAGCAAATAGCAAAAGTAAACTGCAGTAGCCAGGTTACAACCAGTAGGGGGCAGTCACTGCATTTTCATAGCATTATATGTCAAGTTAGTTCTTAGCATTAACAAATTACCAATGTAGAGCTTTTTGCTTGCACAAGGATTAAATAAATAACAACAACCCACAGTAATGAAACAGCGGTAACTGGATTCAATATTCAACTAGTGTATAACAGTATACTAATATGTGACATAATGAATATATGGTATTGTTGTTACACTAACTGTATTGGCTACTATTAACTGAATGTTATACTCTTTAATGTTGTAATATTACACTAATACACTCATGTATACTAGTTCCTCCTCCAGATTGTGGAGGGAGTCTCTGCAGTGGACAGATGTAGATTTAGATGGAGCCAATATTTGCTCCTTCTAGCGGCCTCCTCTGAAGAGCAACATGTTCCTTTGGTTCTGTTTTACATGTTTTTATTAGTTATTGTTATAAATATTGTTTATCGTTTAACTTTGTTCCAGTTGACAAAAACACACTTCAAAATGTCAGTATTTTGTGCTTTTTCCTTGATAATTAAGCAAGTAGACTCAAAGGACCATTTGTTCCATTATAATCGAACCGCAATATTGTCCACAATAATCAAAATACGACTTTTTCTCCAAATCGTGCAGCTCGAGTCAAGAATGAACTGCTTGCTGAAATATTGTTTCTGTGTGCTTCATACATAAGTTCTTGTTATTGAGCTGTAGTTAAACATATTTACATTAAATCTGTATTTTACATCTATATTCGCTGTTTTTATTTTCTATTACTGAATGTGGTTTTGTTCAGACGACGCAAAGAGACGCAGATTCACTCAAGTTGGCTCCTGCTGAGGTGAAGACATGTCAGCTCAAGTTCTGCCTCCTTCCTGAGACACAACCACTCATGTCAAGCAATTCTCCTGATCATGACAATGAAAACATTGATCATTCAGACCAAACTGCTTAAAATGGGTTTTAATTAAGGGTCTTGCTCACTCTGGATTTGAACCTGGGTCTCTCACACCAAAGGCATGTGTCTTATCCACTGCTCCATCGCCACTGCCCCTTTTGTGTTTTGCTTTCCTGTGGGTCAAGGCTGAGAAAGGCTTTTCTGTTAGTGTTATGACCGTAAGGGTCTTGTGTTTGATTTGGGGTGCGTTCCTTCTCGCTCTCTGCTCTCTCAGGTAGTGGCCCCCCCCCCCATACCTTACCTGCATGAGTCAGCAGCTCTGCCTAAACACCACTCATTGCCTGGAGGTTAAAAAGGAGTTTCCCCTTCTACCTGTTGAGACCACACTGCTGAACACCTGTAAGCAGATCACTGCCAACCAGTCAGCCCAGCGGACAGTGAGAGAGGACTTTTAGTTGTACTCTTGTTCAGTTAGTGTTGAACATAGCTCTGTTAGTTAACCTGTGTTGATTACCGCCTTATCTGCTTTGTCGCGTTCTCCTTTTGAGAGTAGTTTTGTGTTGGCCTTCCCTTCGTGTCAACATTGTAATAAATATAATTTTTAGTTTGCACATGACCCTGACTTCCTGTCCTCTCTTGCCCCGGTTTTATTTTAAACATTGTTGCTCCTCCTCCCCCTGGACTTATCATCCAGAGGAAGGTAACAGTTAAACTCAACAATTATTCCCTAGCATTAAATGAGTTATCTGTTTCTCTGCATCAGTAATCACCCTCTGGTGTATGAGCTCTGCCCTTGAGCTGAATTACTGTTATTCTTACTTTTATTGAATATGACAAAGACACCTGTTGTAACTTCTTTATTCCTTCAGAAGGAAATCCATGCTGTCTGATCAGTGTCTTGATATGCCACAGCTGTGAAGTGGATGGATTATCTGGGCAAAGAAGTGCTTACTAACAGATTTTGACTGAGATTTGTGAATACTTTGGATGATGGCTATGATGATGTCATCACCGCTGTCACCACAGAGCGTCACTTCTGAGCTGATCAGAGAGAAAAGTTGTTTTCAAAGGAGCATGATGAAAGTGAAACGTCCTGTTTTGATCCTGCAGTCACAAACCTTTAACTTCTACTTCAGATTCTGATGTCGTCTGTGCAGCAGCACCAAAACAAGCGGTGGATGCTGATTTACAAAGGTGGAAAACCTCTTTATCGTCTTCTCACTCTCACATTCCTTATTAAATATCATGTTGTGCTTCCTGCAGTAGTTTGGCTTGTATCTGCAGTTAATAATTAGATCTGTTCTGGCTCTATTATTACTGAGGGATTCTCTGTTGTTTGACCCTTATGGCCCAGAAAAGGTACGAATTACCAAAATAAAAGCTCCTGTGGTGAGTCACCATTTTTAAGGTACGGAGATGCTTTTTATACCAAAACTAAGATAAAAATATGACCGTAAGTTACTTCGTATCTCATCATTATGACTCCATGAGTTGATTTTTTTAACATTAAAGATATTAATTATATGAAGTTTCTGTAATTTTAATGACTCATTAATGTAAAAGCAGGATTTTACTGCTGTAGTTGTTGAGCTGGAGCTCATTTTGTATCAGAGATTTTCAGCAGTAGAGTCTGGTGTGGTGGCTTTATATAGTGTGCAAGAAAACTTAATAATAATAATAATTGTATAAACTGTTGGGAGTTTAACTCAACATATTTTAAACACTAAATTTGAACTCATTTGTGTGTAAAAGCCCTAATTTGTGAAGTAACTAGAAACTAAAGCTGTCAGATAAATGTAGTGAAGTAAAAGTTAAATATTTCCCTCTGAGATGTGGAGCAGAAGTAGAAAGTAAAGTACAAGTACCTGAGTGTAGTACTTGAGTACAGCAGTGTAGTAAATGTAGCTGTTGTGTTAATGTGAATGTTTTGTGAGGAGCTCTCCAGTTTGTCCTGAGGGACGAACAGACTGACAGTGACAGGAAGCAGCCAGCAGGAGGCAGCAGAGGAGCTTCAGTTTGTTCAACAGATGATAGTTTTCACTTTAAAGTCACTGGAGGAGCAAACTGTGTGCAGAGGGTTTGTGTCCTGTTACCTTTAATAGAAACAACCAGTCCTCCTATAATGGAAGATCAGCAGCCCAGTAAGGTTGTTGT
>NW_025741341.1:0-1840 GCF_021292245.1 Micropterus dolomieu
AGGGTTGAAAGTAACACATAATCTTACAGTTAATATCTTCCGATAAACCATGACTAAAGCTGGCTACATAAAATAGCACTATTAACAAGATTCAGGAGAGGACAGCTAAGGAGTTACAATGTAAACAAATGCAGTAATTTCATCAACTTAGGCAGCGTACTTCAGAAACACTGAAATGAACAGGTCTCAGTGCTGGAACTATTCAGTGTTTGGAACTATCTGCTGCCCTGTGACGCGCGTTACTTCCGCATTCCAAAGTTCCAATGGAAGTCAATGGAAGTGTCATAACTCTCTTATAGAGGGTAGGCGTTGATGTCACTTCTACTTCCGGAACACGCTGGACTGAGTGGCAAAACATCTGTTACCATGGCTGCGTTTAGCAAACTGGTAGTAAAACAAGTGATTATTTGCTCAAATTAAAGGCAGTCGGACTCAACAGTGATCCTAACTGCTTACTAAAGAACCAGTGTTCCAGCTCTTTCCCATTTACGATGTGTTGTTTGTGTTTTAGCTGATTTGAGGTAACACTGCTGCTCATCTTTCGGCCACTCCGGTACCATAAATCCGTTCTGTGACATCATGTGCACATCCTCTATTTAACGGCCCCTGGGTAAAAAGTAACATGCAGGAGGTTCAAAAGTAACACACAGGAGGGTTTAAAGTAACACACTCCTGTAACACTCAGGAGGGTCAATAGTAACACAGTCCTGTAAAACAAAAGAGGGTCGAAAGTAACCCACAGGAGGGTCAAAAGTAACACACAGGAGGGTTTGAAGTAACACACTCCTGCATCACACAGGAGGGTCAAAAGAAACACAGTCCTGTAACACAAAAGAGGGTCGAAATGAACCCACAGGATGGTCAAAAGTAACACGCAGGAGTGCTGAAAGTACGGAGGGTTAAAATTTACACACTAGAGGGTTGAAAGTAAGGAGGGTTAAAACTTACACACAGGAGGGTGAAAGTAACACACAGGACGTTCGAAAATAACATGCAGGAGGGTCTAAAGTAACACACAGGAGGGATTAAAGTAACACACAGGAGGGTCAAAAGTAAAACACTGGAGGATTGAAGAAGGATAAAACAAAGGAGGGTTAAAAGTAACACACAGGAGGGTCAAAAATTACACAAAGGAGGGTTGAAAGTAACACACGGGAGTGTTGAAAGTTAGGAGGATTAAAACTTACACACAGGAGGGTCAACAGTAACACGCAGGAGTGTTGAAAATAAGGATGGTTAAAATTTACACACTGGAGGGTTGAAAGCAACACACAGGGGGCGAAAGTAACATGCAGGAGGTTCAAAAGTAACACACAGGAGGGTTTAAAGTAACACACTCCTGTAACACACAGGAGGGTCAAAAGTAACACAGTCCTATAACACAAAAGAGGGTCGAAAGTAACCCACAGGAGGGTCAAAAGTAACACGCAGGAGTGTTGAAAGTACGGAGGGTTAAAGTTTATACACACGAGGGTTGAAAGTAAAAAAAAGGACGTTCGAAAATAACATGCAGGAGGGTCCAAAGTAACACACAAGAGGGTCAAAAGTATCACGCAGGAGTGTTGAAAGTAAGGAGGGTTGAAACTTACACACAAGAGGGTCAAAAGTAAAACACTGGAGGATTGAAGAAGGATAAAACAAAGCAGGGTCAAAAGTAACACGAAGGGGTGTTGAAAGTAAGGAGAGTTAAAATTTACACACTGGAGGGTTGAAAGTAATACACAGGAGTGTTCAAAGTAACTTTGAAGGAGGATAAAATACAGGAGGGTTAAAAGTAACACACAGGAGGGTCAAAAATAACACACAGGATGGTTGAAAATAACAACCAGGAGTGTTGAAA
>NW_025741342.1:0-2392 GCF_021292245.1 Micropterus dolomieu
CCACTCATTAATCCAAACATTAATCCACTCATTAGTCCAAGCATTAATCTATTCATAAACTAAACATTAATCTAAACATTAATCCACTCATTAATTGGTGCATTAATCCACTCATTAACCCAAACATTAATCCACTCATTATTCCACTCATTAATCCAAACATTAATCCACTCATTAATCTAAACATTAATCAACTCATTAATCTAAACATTAATCAACTCATTAATCTAAACATTAATCCACTCATTAATCCAAACATTAATCCACTCATTAATCCATTCATTAATCAAGCATTGATGTAAACATTAATCCACTCATAAATCTAAACATTAATCCACTCATTAATCTAAACATTAATCCACTCATTATTCAACGCAATTATCCAAACATTAATCCACTCATTAATCTAAACATTAATCCAAACATTAATCCACTCATTATTCAACGCAATTATCCAAACATTAATCCACTCATTAATCTAAACATTAATCCAAACATTAATCCACTCATTAATCCAAGCATTAATCCACTCATTAATCCAAGCATTAATCCACTCATTATTCCAAACATTAATCCACTCATTATTCAACGCAATTATCCAAACATTAATCCACTCATTAATCTAAACATTAATCCAAACATTAATCTAAACATTAATCCAAACATTAATCCACTCATTAATCCAAACATTAATCCACTCATTAATCCAAGCATTAATCCAAACATTAATCCAAACATTAATCCACTCATTAATCCACTCATAAATCCAACCATTAATCCACTCATTAATCCATTTATTAATCCAAACATTAATCCACTCATTAATCTAAACATTAATCCACTCATTAATCCACTCATAAATCCACTCATTAATCCAAACATTAATCCACTCATTAATCCAAACTTTAATCCACTCATTAATCCACTCATTAATCCACTCATTAATCCAAACATTAATCCACTCATTAATCCATTCATTAATCCACTCATTAATCTAAACATTAATCAACTCATTATTCAACGCAATTATCAAAACATTAATCCACTCATTATTCAACGCAATTAATCCATTCATTAATCCACTCATTAATCTAAACATTAATCAACTCATTATTCAACGCAATTATCAAAACATTAATCCACTCATTATTCAACGCAATTATCCAAACATTAATCCACTCATTAATCTAAACATTAATCCAAACATTAATCCACTCATTAATCCACTCATTAATCTAAACATTAATCCAAACATTAATCCAAACATTAATCCAAATATTAATCCACTCATTAATCTAAACATTAATCCACTCATTAATCGAAACATTAATCCACTAATTAATCTAAACATTAATCCACTAATTAATCTAAACATTAATCCACTCATTAATCCAAACATTAATCCACTCATTAATCTAAACATTAATCCACTCATTAATCCAAACATTAATCCAAACATTAATCCACTCATAAATCCAACCATTAATCCACTCATAAATCCAACCATTAATCCACTCATAAATCCAAACATTAATCCACTCATTAATCTAAATATTAATCCAAACATTAATCCAACCATTAATCCACTCATAAATCCAACCATTAATCCAAACATTAATCTAAACGTTAATCCACTCATTAATCCAAACATTAATCCACTCATTAATCCAAACATTAATCCACTCATTAATATCCAAGCATTAATTTAAACATTAATCCACTCATTAATCCAAACATTAATCCACTCATTAATCTAAACATTAATCCACTCATTAATCCAAACATTAATCCAAACATTAATCCACTCATTAATCTAAACATTAATCCACTCATTAATCCAAACATTAATCCACTCAATAATCTAAACATTAATCCACTCATTATTCAACGCAATTTTCAAAACATTAATCCACTCATTAATCTAAACATTAATCCAAACATTAATCCACTCATTAATCCAAACATTAATCCACTCATTAATCCAAACATTAATCCACTAATTAATCTAAACATTAATCCACTCATTAATCCAAACATTAATCCACTCATTAATCCAAGCATTAATCCACTCATTAATCTAAACATTAATCCACTCATTAATCCAAACATTAATCCACTCATTAATCCAAACATTAATCCACTCATTAATCCAAGCATTAATCCAAACATTAATCCACTCATTAATCCAAACATTAATCCACTAATTAATCCAAACATTAATCCACTCATTAATCTAAACATTAATCCACTCATTAATCGAAACATTAATCCACTAATTAATCTAAACATTAATCCACTAATTAATCTAAACATTAATCCACTCATTAATCCAAACATTAATCCACTCATTAATCTAAACATTAATCCACTCATTAATCCAAACATTAATCCA
>NW_025741343.1:0-884 GCF_021292245.1 Micropterus dolomieu
TCTATTTCAACGTCTGGGCCTTCGATCTTTCCTTTGGGCAGAGAGATATCAACATTTGGCATTTTCATGTGAGGCATTTTGAACTTTCCTCCGGTACCTCCCTCTATTTCAACATCTGGGCCTTCGATCTTTCCTTTGGGCAGAGAGATATCAACATCTGGCATTTTCATGTGAGGCATTTTGAACTTTCCTCCGGTACCTCCCTCTATTTCAATGTCTGAGCCTTCAATCTTTCCTTTGGGCAGAGCGATATCAACATTTGGCATTTTCATGTGAGGCATTTTAAACTTTCCTCCGGTACCTCCCTCTATTTCAACGTCTGGGCCTTCAATCTTTCCTTTGGGCAGAGAGATATCAACATTTGGCATTTTCATGTGAGGCATTTTGAACTTTCCTCCGGTACCTCCCTCTATTTCAACGTCTGGGCCTTCGATCTTTCCTTTGGGCAGAGAGATATCAATATCTGGCATTTTCATGTGAGGCATTTTGAACTTTCCTCCGGTACCTCCCTCTATTTCAATGTCTGGGCCTTCGATCTTTCCTTTGGGCAGAGAGATATCAACATTTGGCATTTTCATGTGAGGCATTTTGAACTTTCCTCCGGTACCTCCCTCTATTTCAATGTCTGGGCCTTCGAGCTTTCCTTTGGGCAGAGAGATATCAACATTTGGCATTTTCATGTGAGGCATTTTGAACTTTCCTCCGGTACCTCCCTCTATTTCAACGTCTGGGCCTTCGATCTTTCCTTTGGGCAGAGAGATATCAATATCTGGCATTTTCATGTGAGGCATTTTGAACTTTCCTCCGGTACCTCCCTCTATTTCAACATCTGGACCTTCAATCTTTCCTTTTGGTAGTGAAATGTTAACTGAGGGCATTTTCAC
>NW_025741344.1:0-5603 GCF_021292245.1 Micropterus dolomieu
GTTTGTTGGTGGAATTGCACATCATGAAATAAACAACTTGGTCTTTCAGTGGGCAGATGGACTCACAGCGACACACATACGTAAAAGTACTTGCTCAAGGATGTGTTACTGTTTCTATAGATACGGAGAGGAACAGATGGATTAAAATGTCTCCGCTGTCAGCACTGTGACAAATCCTTCACAACATCCGGATATTTAAAGATTCATCAGAGACTTCACACTGGAGAGAAACCGCACAGGTGTGACCAGTGTGGGAAAACCTTCCCTAGATCAGATCAACTAAAAATACACCACCGTGTTCACACTGGAGAGAAACCATACAGCTGTGACCAATGTGGGAAATCTTTCACTCAGTCTGGTGACCTTGTGAAGCATAGGCGTGTTCATACTGGAGAGAAACCATACTGGTGTGAACAGTGTGGGAAAACCTTTCCTCATGGTAGTAACCTTAAACGCCACCAACACAGTCACACTGTGCCCTGATAGGTGTTTTATATGTAGACTTCAGTGACTTTATATCATAAAGTTATATATGATCCCCCCCCCCCACCCCACCCCCCCAAATCCTGCAATTGTCACAAACAATAAGGCCACGCCTCCCCTCTGCTGGAGGGAGGGTCCTGATAAACTAATATCCTCTTTAATTAAATGTTTAATAATTGTTTATGAAATCTCTGTCGTCATGTAGTCTGGTTTTGTTCCACTTCAAATGTACCTTTTCTGCTGTACCACATTATTCTAAACTCAACATTGAGTTGTGAGCACTGTTCAACCAGCACTGCCACAGATTTTTTAACTATCTGGTAACCTGTTTTTCTCTATTAATCGCTTTGTAAATAAAATTTTAATAATATTCCCATCACTTTTGACGAAAGTCCAAGGTGATGTCATCAAATTGATTGTTTTATCAACCATAAGTTCAAACCTGAAAAGAATTCAGTTTATTATCAAATCTTCATCACCGAGCAGCTGAAACCACAGCTACGTTGCTCTATTTGCTTTTAAAATGACTTTTTTGGATAATCCAAACAATGTATTAATATTTTATCAATCGACTGATCGATAAATTGTTTCACCTCTGCTTTAGTATCCCAACAGCCTTCTTCAGCCAAAAGATCAGGCTTAGTTATCAACACATATCCTCAGTATGAATCTTGAGTCACTTTTGGACTAGAGTCATGTGATGACAACTGAGGAAGTTCAGTTTGCTTAAGAAGGCCATGGGATGTGGTCAAAAGCTCCGACAAAGAGGTAGTATGTGAGGCTTGTTTGTTAAACTATTGTTCGTGTGCTTCATATATATTTGTATTCATACATGACTTCATGTGTAGGATTTCATTAAATAATTTGTATTATTCATCTATTTTCTACTGAATGTGTGTTTGTTCAGACTGAAAGCTCTCTGTGCCCTCTCTGTGATTTTACTCACAAAAAATATAACTGCTAAAATCGTTCTAGGTGATATATGCCCAGTGTTAGAAGATGTATTAAAAAACTACTGATGATCTGATCTGCAATTCTTCAATGCTTTTTGATGTTATCTTGGGTCTTATAATTATTAATTATTTGGCCTAGTTAAAATGGTTGTGGTTGAAAAGGACTAAGTTTCACATTATTAGTTTTAAATATCGGGGAAAACAAGCCAGACTTTCCTGAATTCTGCCACATCCTGTCATTTTAACTTGCTCCACAACTGACCACGAGTGATGGTGAGACAGACTGACGAAATATTGAGCAGAATTTCATTGGTGGCTTATTTTACAATTGAAATGGAAAAGTTGTGACTCACTTAGCACAAATAACGCTGCTGGTTTGAATGTTTGTGTTAAAGTAGATCGATAGTTAACATGCAATATTAAGTAAATTAACTGTGTGAGGCATCATCATAGCAATTATTCTATCATTTAATAAAAAATAATTATGTTAAACATTAATCACATAATAGATCAAACTATTACGGTGTATCAGCATACACATTCTACTTCAAAGACACAGTAGTGTTGTCGTCAAGACCAACCAAACCGAGACCAAGTCATGACCATGACTAGAGTGTACCGAGACCTATTCAAGACCAGAACTTTGAGGGGATGAGACCGAGTTAAGACCAAGACCAGAACCACACACTACAGGACACACAATAAAATGTAGAAGTGCAAATCATAGGCATTTCTTAAACTAATCTGAAAGATGCACATTCCCATAAAAACAGCCACATACAAACACTGAGAGATAAAAACAACTTCGCCATCTTCATTCAACACTGATTTTCCATGTTTTACTGTGTGTTTTCTTCTGGATGTTGGGACGTTGTTTTACAGTTTTAATTCTTTATGGTTTAGGTAGCCAGATGTTAGTATGAAGATTTTGCTGACATGTTCTCCTGCTTTCACTTTCTTGGAGTGCGTGTTAAGGGGGGCAGCCGTTAACGGTAACAAAAATGTTTCATTAGCTATGAGTCGTGTTATTGGTTGCATTTGAAGCAGTAAGTGTTACATCCAATCAAAGTTAAGCTGACAAAAAATCTGATAATGCACAGGCAATTTATTGGTATTCCCACAGTTGTGGTCTTGACTGGTAAATAAATTAAATCCCGAGTCCTATGTTTGAGACCGAAACGAGTACAAATGCAGCCTTTCAGGACGAGACCTTCAAAAAGTGGTTTAGCATAACAGGTACATTTACTCCAGTTCTGTACTTAAGTACAACAGTGAGGTACTTGTGCTTTTCTTTCCATGATATTACTCCACCACATCTCACAGGAAAATACTGTACTTTATTGAGTTTATAAAATATAATTTTTTGTTACAGATTTAACTTATCAGTAGTAGGGCTGCACATATCGATTATTTTTCCGATTAATATAACGATTAGTTTTTCGATTAGTCAATTAATTTAACGACTAATTTTGTATATTCTAATGAAAGAAAATTACTTGATTAACATAACAATTTATCCAAAATAAATATCAAAAACATGTCTAATCAATAAATCTATATTTTATTCAATCATCCAGATGAAGCACATTAGAATAACGACAATAGCAGCAAATCTTAAAATGAATCAAATTTCCACGTCACTGATGTGTTGTGATAATAACAATAACAGAAATTAATTAGGCTACTTTACTTAAAACTTTAAATGTTTCTGCCATGGATTAATTTCAATATTATGTAATGCAGTATGATTATAAAATGTATTTCTGCATCAGTGAACACCTGAAAGGACTCACAGACTGTACAGTCACATATTGTTTTAGTTTAGGATTCCTGTGGTTTGACTTTTTGGTTTCTACCATGAGCCGAATTATCGCAGCAGCCGTCTCCTCTCCAAAACAAACAGTCATTAAAACATTAAAAACACTGAAGGAAGCATTCCTGAAAAAATTAGAGTCATTTCAGTGGACACTGGTGACATTACGTTGTCAGCCAGCCGACCTCTTGACAGGGTAAGAGCTGTCAGTTGGAAATGTTTTTAATGTCAGTCAACGCTTATGTAAAGCTGGTAGAACTGGCGCATGCTGTATCTCACAAAAGTGAGTAAACCCCTTACATGTTTGTAAATATTTGATTATATCTTTTCATGTGACAACACTGAATAAATTACACTTTGCTACAATGTAAAGTAATGAGTGTCCAGCTAGCATAACAGTGTAAATTTTCTGTCCCCTCAAAATAACACATCACATAGCCATTAATGTCTAAACCACTGGCAACTGAAGTGAGTACACCCCTATGTGAGAATGTCCCAACAGGGCTCAAGTAGCCATTTTCCCTCCCCGGTGTCATGTGATTCAGTAGTGTTACAAGGTCTCAGGTGTGAATGGGGAGCAGGTGTGTCAAATTTGGTGTTATTGCTCTCACACTCCCTCATACTGGTCACTGGAAGTTCAACATTGCACCTCATGGCAAAGAACTCTCTGAGCATCTGAAAAAAAGAATGGTTGCTCTACTTAAAATGGCCTAGGGTATAAAAAGATTGCCAAGACCCTGAAACTGAGCTGCAGCACGCTGGCAAAGACCATACAGCGGTTCAACAGGACAGGCCTCGCCATGGTTGACCAAAGAAGTTGAGTGCACATGCTCAGCTTCATTCCTCACCGGCAACAAGAGAGTTTTAACCAGTTTTATCCCATTGACTTGTGAGCTTTTAAAAACAGTATCACAAATGAGAGTGTCCTCCAGCCCACTTGATGTAATTCCTACAAAGTTTTTACTGAAAGTAATGGATTCTGTTGGTCTTAGGACCCATTTTGTTTTTCTTGGACACACAAATATACTTGCCTGTCAAATCCACAGACCCTGGAATGCTGAGTTCACTTAACAACTGCCTCTGTGAAATCAAAAATTGGATGTCAAATAATTTCCTCCAGCTCAACTCAGACAAAACTGAGATCCTGGTAATTGGGTCCCAGCAGATGGTAAAAAAAATACTGCCAGCCATCTGCTAGTTCCCTAGTGAATCATGTTAAGCCTGTGGCAAAGAACCTTGGTGTTTGGTTTGATAGTAATTTAAATTTCGAGCAGCACACCACAAAGCTTGTTTAATCAAGTTTTTACCAGCTTAGAAATATAGCAAAAATACGATCTAAGTTAACTTTTAAGACACCGAGACACACGCCTTCATCTCATCACGCCTGGATTACTGCAACAGCCTTTTCACTTGTTTAACCCAAAAATCTATTGATCGACTCCAGACTGTCCAGAACTCAGCTGCCAGGCTTTTAACCAGAACTAAGAAATATGACCACATTACCCCTATTTTAGCTTCACTACACTGGCTCCCAGTATGTTTTAGAATTGACTTTAAAATTTTATTGATCACTTTTAAAGCTCTTCATAGCCTCTCGCCTTGTTATATTTCTGACCTTTTAGTCCCATACACACCAGCACGTACCTTGAGATCCTCAGGCAGAGGTCTGCAGTCTGTTCCAGAGTCTTGACTGAAAATTAAAGGGGACAGAGCGTTTGCTGTCAGGGCCCCGAGGCTCTGGAACAATAATAATAATCTTTTTTTGTAGAGCACTTTTCAAAAACAAGTTACAAAGTGCTTTAACAAGTGTAAAGTCAATAATACAAAAACAATACAAGATAAAAGCATGAAAACATTGAAAAGACTTAAATACACGTTTAAGATAAATATAAAATTAGTAAAATAGAATAAAATAAGAAGGGATAGAATAAAGTCAAATAAGATCGGGAAAAGCTCTCCTATAAAAGTATGTTTTAAGAAGGGACTTAAAAGAGTTCACTGACTCAGCCGACCTGATTTCCTCGGGCAGGCTGTTCCAGAGCCTCGGGGCCCTGACAGCAAACGCTCTGTCCCCTTTAGTTTTCAGTCGAGACTCTGGAATAGAGAACAGACCTCTGCCCGAGGATCTCAAGGTACGTGCTGGTGCGTATGGGACTAAAAGGTCAGAAATATAACAAGGCGAGAGGCCATGAAGAGCTTTAAAAGTAATCAATAGAATTTTAAAGCCAATTCTAAAACATACTGGGAGCCAGTGTAATGAAGCTAAAATAGGAGTAATGTGGTCATATTTCTTTGTTCTGGTTAAAAGCCTGGCAGCTGAGTTCTGGACAGTCTGGAGTCGATCAATAGATTTT